>NW_028270152.1:94492296-94792296 GCF_037043375.1 Chiloscyllium plagiosum
ACTTTGGGAAGAATAACAAAAAGATGGGGTACTGGGCTAATGGTCGGATACTTGGTAGTGTGGATGAGCAGAGGGATCTTGGTGTCCATGTACACAGATCTCTGAAAGTTGCCACCCAGGTAAATAGTGCGGTGAGGAAGGCATATGGCGTACTGGCTTTTATTGGTAGAGGAATTGAGTTCCGGAGTCCTGAGGTCATGATGCAGTTGTATAAGACTCTGGTACGGCCGCATCTGGAATATTGTGTGCAGTTTTGGTCGCCATACTATAGGAAGGATGTGGAGGCATTGGAACGGGTGCAGAGGAGGTTTACCAGGATGTTGCCTGGTATGGAAGGAAAATCGTATGAGGAAAGACTGAGGCACTTGGGGCTGTTTTCACTAGAGAAAAGAAGGTTTAGGGGTGACTTGATTGAGGTGTACAAGATGATTAGGGGGTTAGATAGGGTCGACAGTATGAACCTTTTCCCGCGTATTGAGTCGGGTATTACAAGGGGGCATAGCTTTAAATTAAGGGGGAGTAGATATAGGACTGATGTTAGGGGTAGGTTCTTCACTCAGCGAGTCGTTAGTTCATGGAATGCCCTGCCAGTAACAGTGGTGGACTCTCCCTCTTTATGGGCATTTAAGAGGGCATTGGATAGGTATATGGAGGATAGTGGGTTAGTGTAGTTTAGGTGGGCTTGGATCGGCGCAACATCGAGGGCCCAAGGGCCTGTACTGCGCTGTATTCTTCTATGTTCTATGTTCTATGAAAAGATGCAGCAGGCCTGGTGATCAGACACAGACGGCCTCGGGAGCCCAGCAATTCCTACGCTGCCAATACACAGCAGATTCATCGAGCTTGTGAAGAGAAAGAATTATCTCGCTCCCTCACCTCTATGTTTACAACTGGAGATATGTCATTAGACCAATAATCAGTGATATCAAAAACCCACCGACACCAAGTATTATTATGATGTATCAGAGTTGCCGTGAAATCGGTTAACTGGAGCTGTTTGTTCAGTGACTGTGATTAATATCAGTCTTCCTGGACCGAATTGGTTCACTGGAGGATTTCCCTCTACCATAATTAGGGACTTCATTCAACTTGTTATGCCATAGTATTCGGGGCAGAGTCAACCTCAACAAGATTGGGATCAGCAGCTACAGAGAAAGAGAGAGAAATCAGAATCTGAGAACATTAGAATGGTCCAACAATGGATTTGAATTTGAGAACATTAGACTGGAATGTTACAACAATGGACAGGGGTTTATCCGATGGTCTTCTTTGGCTTTCTCAGGATTGGCCATGGTTAGAGATGCGGATACGAGCCGTACTAATGATTATTCAAGCTGGGTACTATCCCATCCTCGCTATTATTGGTGTTCCGGGTAAGTCTATCTCTGTCAATTCCATAAATGATGCTGAATGTTATTGCTATTCTGGTTGATTATATTTAACAAATACATAAACTTTCAGTCACAAACGCCTCTTACTTCTCATGCATTTCCAAACTACTTACTCATAAACATCTGAGAAGGAACAAGACTGTTCGGAACGTTGAGTCCCTTTTTACCGTGAACTGTTGTATGTCTCCATATTCTCTCTGTGATCAAACTTGCTGACACCCACCTACATAATATCCCCAATTTCCAACTCCACCTGACTTCTGTTGCTGACTTCGCCATCACCTACCCCTTCGTTAACGGCAGATTTTATGGCTCCAGTTCTCTTCTGACCTCTCGTCCAGTTACAAATAGTTTGACCACAAATTTGTTCTTGTCTCTACAATTACTTCACAAGAGTAATAATGTCACTGGCTGTGGAACTCAGAGACACGGGTTATGACTCTAAAAGCATTGTCTGAAATCCTACCACAGTCGATGACTAAATTTAAATTTCACTGACAAAAATTGGAATGAAACCTAATTTCACTCATGGCAACCATAAACCATCAGGATTTCTTTTCTTATTTTATTAATAAACTTTGGTAAAGAAACATAACATGATTGCCCTGTCTGAACTAAGTGTCACCTCAGACCCACAACAATATGGTTGCCTCCATATTGCCTTGACAAATGGCTCCGTGGTCAAGGGCAGTTAGGATGGACAACAAATGCTGCCCTTGCCAGTGATGTTGGCATCCCGCGAAACAAGAACATTAAAAGTGAAATAACCAAGGAAATGCGGATACTGGCGATCTGAAATAAAATTCTCCACCGTCTGAAAGAATGTTGGAGAACCTCAGCAGGTATGGCAGTCTGTCGGAAGAAACTCAAATAGCTTTTCGAGTTCAGTGAACCTACCAAAACTGAATGCAACTGAGAAATAATATTATTATATCAGGGATGGTTGGAAGGGTGAGCGGGAGGTTTGTGTTGATTGGATGATGTCCAGCAAGAGAGAGAGACAGAGAGAGAGAGAGAGAGAGAGAGAGAGAGAGAGAGAGAGAGAGAGAGAGAGAGAGAGAGAGAGAGAGAGAGAGAGAGAGAGAGAGAAAGGAAAATCAAGCAAAAGGATTGCTGATGATAGACTGGAAGGAAAACAGAATGGGAAGTTATTCTAACAATTCCCCTTTCACATATCCCTGAATATCATATTTATTATGGGATGTCCCTGCTTACCGTGAGTTATGTTCCTCTATCTCTTGTCTCTGAGTGTGGTGATCAACTCCATCAGCAATACTTATAGTCGCTGAGATAGAGAGAAACGTAATGTTCCATTGTCAACTGCTTCTCTGGAGGGAGGAACTGGTACTGTGCGACTGTATGGAGATGTAACAGCTTTCTCAGCCAGGAAGAGAAACTGAGGAGACCGAGGCATTTTCAACACTGAATGGATGCACTATGGGTGTGGGGAATTGACTTGCTGCTGTCATCTAGAAAGTCAGTGGAGGCTTTGTGGATGGTGTTCTCAGGATTGTGATGTCGGCTATTGGATTCATTCAGGGAGTCCCGAGGATCTGTGGTCCCCACTCTGAATACTACATATACAGTGTGGCTGGGTCTACAAAGAGGCGAAGCTGTGTAAACTGGGAGGAGCAGGGCACTGTACTATACTCTCTGGGATTTCCAGGAACGTTTGTCCAAGCTGCACCCATTCTGGTATAAAGTGTAAAACCAGCTTGTCTCAAAATTGAGGTGGTCATTGTGCTGTATCCCCTCCTTCAGTATAACCTATCGTCTCACACCAGGGACAGGACTGTGCTGACACTCACGATGAATTAAACTGGATTGATTCTGGAACTTTGCAGGCAGCAGTGAGTAAGATATCCACCATCTCTGATGTGCAGTCCTCCAATGAATCCACAAGCGGTCTGAAACCACCTGCCTGCTGAGAGGAATGCGTTGGTTCCATCTCCACAGAGGAAGGTACAGAAACTAACTTCCAGAATTATTAGGGAACAGGGTGATTGGTAAATATGGGAAACTACAGGAAATCAGAATTAATGAAGCGAATGTTATTGGAAATCTAATTGAATTGAATTTTCATAAGTTGCTGCATCTGATTAGTTACATCCCAGAGTGATTCAGATGAGAACAGATCTAATGAAAGAATTCCTGATTATTCTTCAAAGCTCGTTAGATTCTGGAAAGAATTCTGCAGACTGGAAAACAACTATTGTAAACTTAAATATTTAAAACAGAATGGAGAGGGAAAACAGAAAACTAAATAGCTTGATGTCAGCTGTGAGAAAAAATATTGGAACCTTTTATAAGGAACGTGACAAGTAGATACTTGGAGAATAATGATATGATTTGGTGGAGTCGGCCTAGATTCAGGAAAGAGAAATTATCTTTGATAAACCTGTTTGTGGTGATTGCCCGTTGTGACATCAACAATTGAGAAACAATGGGAGTGGAGTATTTGTATTTTGAGAAGACGTTTGACATGTTTGAATACAGGTGAATGGGGAACGTTCGAGTCCATGGGTAGGTCGGGGTGGAATACATACCACATGGATTAAAAATTGGGTAATGGGGATACGAGAAGAATGCTGTTTTTCTCTGGACAGAAGGATTGATGGGTGGCAGCAGGATCAGTGTTTGGACAATAGCTGTTCATAAGGTATAAAAATGATTTAGATGTGAACAGCAAATATCATCATGTACATTTATATTTATTAAATCGTAGAGAGATTGGCGAGTGCTTTTGTTGAAAAGGACCTGGATGTCCTTGGTCATAAGTCACTGACAGAATTCATACAGGGGCAGGAAGTAAATGCTATGTGGCTCTTCATGCAAAATGATTGAAGTACAAAAGTTAGAATATCTTTCCCACTGATCGTGTTTTTTTGAGAGAGTATTTGGTGCATTGTGTAAAAGTTTGGTCTGCTTTATAAACAATGATCCCTTTGTCACTGAGAGAGTGGAAAGTAGTTTGAGCAGACTAAATACTGGCATGATGTTACCATGAGGTGAGAGTGCAGTAACGATATGTTTAATCTGTAGCGCTGTGAGAGAATAAGAAGTTGAAGCTTGATGGGTATGGACAGAAACTGAATAGGGTGAAAAGTTCATACTTTTCATTAAATGTTTGATCCACGACAGTTTACACGCATCTGCAGAGCCCCCATGTCGATCGACAGAGAGTTACAGGCTCTGAATGAACTCTGAACACTTTAATGCACATTTACTGTGTGACACTGCATTGAATGTCACTTTGTACACAACCCTCTCAGCAGCCAAAATACCATCATCCTGAAACAGTTAGTTATTCCCCAGCGGTTTCTGACCTCCACGGAGACCATGGGTCTGCCTTCTTGGAGATGGAAGGTAATTTGGAGAATGGCTAAAAAATGTTGGCTTCATTCCGACTGCCAGAAAGCCATGTTAAAGTAACACATATGTACCATGAGTAATTAAGCCATGTGGATCAATTTGGAGCAGTCTGTCTGTGCAGCCCCTGCTCCATTTGTTAGTGATGTTGGAGCATCTCTGACATTTTCCTGTTCCTGCGTTAGTGGCTTGACAAGCTGAATAACCTCTTCCTGTTCCTTTGTAAGTGACTCCGGGTGTGAAATGGTTCTTTCTGTTCCCATGTACGTTACATATGGGAGAGAGCAGACTCCCTGACTTCCTGTGCAAGAGGTAGGAGGGACTGAATGGTCTATCCCTCTTTTTTCCCAGTAGTTTTGATGGGATGAATGGCTTCGCCACATGCTTGTGAAACCAGATTGAGGTGCTGAATGAACACGTCCTTTCACTGTGGAAATGTACTGTGCTGTTACATAAACGTTACCCAGACTTTAACAGCACGATCTTGAATGTTGTCCAATTCTTGCTGCACATGGTCACAGACTGTTTCAAGAGCTGAAGAGGGACAACCTGTCCTGAAAATTTTGTAGACTTCAGTGAATGCCCCCTCTTCTGCTGGCACAGTGGCTCAGTAGCTACCACTGCTGCCTCACAGCACCAGGGTCCCAGCTTCGATTAGAGCCTTGGGCAACTGTCTGTGTGGAGTGTGCACATTCCCCACATGTCTGCATGAGTTTCCTCCGGGTGCTCCGGTTTCCTCCCACAGTCTGAAGATGTGCACGCAAGGTGAATTGGCCATGCTAAATTGTCCATTATGTTAGGTGCATTAGCCAGACGGAAATGTGTCTGGGTGGGTTACTCTTCGGAGGGTCGGTGTGGACTGGTTGGGCCGAAGTGCCTGTTTCCACATTGTAGGGAATCTAATTTGCTCAGTTTGGACTCAATGGGCTGAATAGCCTCCTTCCACTCTGTAGGGATTCTATGATGACAAACCGAAGATGCCTGGGCTGAGGAAGCTTCGCTGAGGATCTCCGTGTCCCACAGCTGAGATGATTGATGCCCACCAATGATAATCATCTTCCCTTGTGCAATGAATGACTGCAAGCAGTGTAGAGGTCATAATTAATTCTCATTAAGTGTGATTTTGTTCAGGCTCCTTGATGTCATCCTCAGTGAAAGACTGTCTTGAGTTCAGGGTCAGTCTCTCTTACCTGAGCCCCTGCGTTACCTCTTTTGTTCATATCAATTGGTCATGGTGCAGAAGCAGAGAAAGTTTTCTTCAAACAGAGGGTTGTGAATGTCAGGAATTCTCTTATACAGAGAGTTAGATGAGCTCGATCACTGAAAGGGACCAGTGGTGTCCTGCTGGGATCAGATCAGTGACCTCTGCTCTCTGTTATTTTCAAAAATGACTTGGATATGGGTGTTGAAGAGTGGGCTAGTAAGTTTTCCGATGACACAAAGGTGGTTGGAGTGGTACAGAATGTGGAGGGCTTTTGTAGGTTGCAATGGGACATCGACAGGATGCAGAGCTAGGCTGAGAAGTGGCACATGGAGTTCAAACTGAAGTAATTCACCTTGCAAGCTCGAATGTGAATGCAGAATACATAGTTAAAGGCAGGAATCTTGGCAGTGTAGAAAAACAGCGGGATCCTGGTGTCCGTGTCCACAGATCCCTCAAAGTTGCCACCCAAGTTGATCGGGTTGTTAAGAAAGCGTATGGTGTGTTGGCTTTCAATTGCAGGGGGATTGAGTTTAAGAGCCGCGAGGTTATGCAGCAGCTCGATAGAACCCTGCTCAGACCGCACAGGGAATATTGTGTTCAGTTCTGGTCTCCTCATTGTAGGAAAAATAATGAAGCTTTCGAGAGTATAAAGAGGAGATTTACTAGGATGCTGCCTGGACTGGAGGGCAGGTCTTACGAAGAAACCATGAGGGAGCGAGGGCTTTTCTCATTGGAGGAAAAATGGATGAGAGGTGACTTGATAGAGGTGTACAAGATGATGAGAGGCAGAGAGAGTGTAAATAGCCAGAGACATTTTCCCATGGCAGAAATGTCTATCACTAGGTGGCATAATTTTAAGGTAATTGGAGGAAGTTTTAGGGGAGATATCAGAGATAGATTCTTTACACAGAGAGTGGTGGGTGTGTCGAATGCACTACCATCAGTGGTAGTAGAGTCAAATACGTGAGGGAAACTTAAGAGACTCTTGGATAGGCACATGGAACAAAGTGAACGGAAGCATATAGGTTAGAGTAGGACAAACAACACAACGTCAAGGGCTGAAGGTCCTAACTGCATGCATTCATGTAGAACTTTTAGCTCAAAATCTGCACGAATTCATGTAAATCTCCGTTTCTCACTTTTTAGCTTAGAATCAATCTAAACATCATGGCATAGTCAGAGAACACAGGGGGGCAACACCTTCAACATTTTGTCTAGCTATCACCATTGTTCACAGCTCACATGAGCATGCAACTTTTTTTTTAAAAAAAAGGTTTTGTGATTTACACGTGAAAGAAGTTAAACTATCATGGTATTCTGACAGACGAAAGGCTTAACAGACAATCAATTCTTCAATGTATAATTTCAGTTAATCACACTGTAAATTTTTGCCATAAATTCTGTGTTAGGATTGAGCCCTCCACAACCACCTGATGAAGGATCGACGCTGCGAAAGCTAGAATGCTTCCAATGAAACCTGTTGCACTATTATTTGTTATTGTGTGATTTTTAACTTTGTACACCCCAGTCCAACAGCAACATCTCCAAATCAGTCCTGTTCTTTGTTCTGTGTTCTATGGAAGTGCTCAAGAAGACTTGGACATTGAGGAAGATTTGAGACTTGGAGAAGGTCAGCCTTGATCTTAGTGAAGGGTAAGGCAGGCTTGGGATGGGAATGACCTGCCCCTGTTTCTGATGTTCTCCCATTCGGTTATTGGAAAGTTAGTAGGTGTTATTTTCCTGGAAGGTCTTTCATGGAATGTTGCAATCAGGGAGACCCGTGGATTTTGTGAGACATCACTGGGTGAGCCTTGGGGGCTGTATTCACAGTGAATCTGGCTCTACAACATGATCAACAAATGAATCACAAGATACAGAGAGGGGAAGCCCTGTAAAGAGAAATGACCAACCTCTTCCATATCCAGCCTGGATCTTCCAATTACATTTTCCATATCTCCCAAACCGAGTGGGACAGACTTTAGGGACCGAATTGTTTCCTCTATTTCTGTGCACGATGCTATAACAATAAGTAGACTCTAACTGCTCCTGTCTAGCAGGTTAGATGGTTTGAATGGGACACAGATACATGGGACTGAGGATCAGGAGTGTGTCATTAGAGAATTTAAGCCTTCTCCACCAGGCATTAAGGTAGAGGCTGATCAGATTGTGGTCTCAATCTCATCGTCCTGCCTGTGTCCCATTATCCGTGACACACTTCTCTGTCAAATCTTTAAATAACTCATCTGGGAATACTTGTAATCAGAGAGGCACCACAAACTTCCGGGGAAGGGAATTCCCATTCGAATGGCCCTTTTAGAATTCTTCCTCATCCCGCTGTGAGAATAAGAGAATCATACAGCGTGGAAACAAATCCTTTTGTCCAATTTGCCCACGCCAATCAGGCATCTTAATCAGATCTCGTCCCACTTGCCAGCATTTGGCCCACATCACATGATCCATTCCTATTTATGTACCTATCCAATTACATTTTAAACGTGTAATTGTACCCGCTCTCACCACTTCCTCTGACAGTACACCCGCCAGCCTCTGTATGAAAAGGTTTCCCCTCAGGTCCCTTCTAAGTCTTTGCCCTGTCACCTTCACACTATGCCGTCTAGTTCTGGACGCCCCGACACTGGGAAAAAGATCTTGCCCATTCAGACTATCCATGCCCCTCAGGACTTTTTAATACCTCTGTCATATCACCATTCAACCTCTGACAGTCCAGGGGAAAAAGCCTCAACCTGTTCATCATCTCCCTGTAGCTCAAACCCTCAGGTTCCAGAAAATCCTTGTAAATCTTTTTTGCACCCTTTCAAGCTTAACAACATCCATCCTTTATCAGAGTCAACTGATATGTACGCATTTTTCATAAAGTGGCCTCACCTACTACCTGTACAAGCGCAACACGCTACTCCAACTCCTATTCTCAATGTTCTGACCGATTAAGGCAAGCACGTTCCTCACTACTTTACCGACATAAACTCCAATTACAAGGAACTATGAATCTTCACTCGGAGATCTAGTTGTTAAGCAACATTCCCCAGGGCACTACCCCACTTTAACTTACCAAAATGTAAAACCTCACAAATATCGAAACTAAACTCCATCTGCCAGTCCTTGGCTCATTGATGGTCAAGGATCGCGTTATATTCTGATATAATCTTCTTCACTGTCCACTGAACCAATTTGGTGATGTTCTCTGTAAACTTACTAACTATGCCTCCGGTAATCACATCAAAGTTGTTTATGTTCGTGATGAAAAGCAGTGAGCTCAGCATTGATTCTTTCAGAACACCGCTGGCAACAGGTCTTCAGTCTGGAAAACAATCCATTACCTTCAATCCAATTTTGTATCCAATTAGTTAGCTTTTCCTCGATTACATATAACCGAATTTTAGTAATCTGTCTCCGATGGGGAACCTTATTAAATGCCTTGCTGAAGTTTGTGTAAAAAATGTACACCATAGTGTCTTCTTCAATCTTCTTTGTCACCTCTTCATAATACTCAATCACATTAATTAGACATGATTTCCATCACACAAATCCATATTGACTATCCCTAATCATTCCTTGCCTTTCTAAATAAATACAAATTCTATCCCTCAGAATCCCCTCCAAGGAACTGCTCGTCTCTGACGTTGGCTGATTGAGTCGTTAATTCCCTGTGTTGTTTTGGCTCACTTCTCCCTTTTCTAGCCCCACTCCTCCACTGTCCACAAAAAATAATTATAACTATGTTGGTGATATGGACAATGATGTAGTTCTCAGAGTGTAACAGGGTCAGTGTTAGGAACAAGTTAGACAGATTTCTTTAATCTACTAAAACAACATGTCTATGATCAAAACAAACTATGATGGAAAGAGGAATGACGAGAGGATATTGCAAATATGTACAGTGATATTTCTCTTTGCAAAATATTGAGAAACACACACACACGCACGCACTCACACATACGTATAGTCGATAACAAACTGAAAAGCAAAATATCAGCAAAGTTAACTTGAAAGAACATTGTCCAAATATGATTCGAACTCATAACCAAAGGAAAAATGACAGTTTGACCCAAATGCTGTTCTATTTGTAGAGTCATCAAGTCCTACATCATGGAGAGATGCAGAGAGGCCCTTTGGCCCAAACTCGTCCCTGCTGACCCAAATATCCAACCACACTAACCTCATTCCCAGCACTTGGCCCATAGCATTCTCGTCCTTTCCTATCCATGTACTTGCCCAAATGCCGTTTAAATATCGTTAATACAAATGTTTCAACCACTTCCGTTGGCAGCACATTCCCTTTGTGTACCACTCTCTGTGTAAAGCAGTTTCCATCAGTTTCCCTTTTATTCATTCCCCTCTCCTCTTAAACTTGTGCCCTCTCCTCCTCGATTCCCCGACTCTAGGGAAAAAAAAGCTGGATCTATCCTATCCATGTAAACTTCTATACGATCCCACTCAGTCTCCCATTCTCTAAAGGAAAATGTCCTCGCTTGTCCAACCTCTCCCTATAATTCATACTTTTGAGTTCTGGCAACATTTTTGTAAATTCCGTCTGCACACATTCCAAATTAAAAACATCCTTCCGATCACAATGTGACTAAAAGTGAACACAGCACTACAAGTGCAGCCTCACCAACTTCCTGAATAACTGCAACATAACTTCCCAACTGCTCTCCTCCATGTCCTGACCGATGCTTGTTACTGTGGCAAAAGCCTTCTTCACTTCCATGTCTAATTATGGCCCCACTTTCAGAGAACGGTGGACCTAGACTCCATGGTTCCTCTGCTCAACTACACTCATTAATTTCCTACCAATCACCATGAAACTCCTGCCTTGATCTAACGTTGCGAAAATATTCCTCGGCCAACTTCTCCAGTTTGGTCAAGGTCCTGCTGCAATTTCTGATATATGTCCTCACTGTCCACGATACCACCTATTTTAGTGTCATCTTCAAGTTTCCTTATCATGCCTTGTACATTCGCAAGAATATAATTGATACAGATAACGAACAGCAATGGGCCCAGCAGCGACCCCTGAGGCACTTCATGTGACACAGGCCTACAGTCCGAGAGCATCCTTCCACTATTACCCTCTGCTTACTACCAAGAAGCCAATTGTGTGTACAACTTGCCAGCTCCCTCTGGGGTCCATACGATTCTAACCTTCCAGAACAGCCTATCAATGGCAACCTTGTCAAAGGCCTTAGTGAAAACCATATAGACTACGTATACCGCCCTACCCTCATCAACATTTCTGGTCACTTCATCAATGAACTCAAACAAACTTGAGATGCATGATCTTCCACTCACAAAGCCATTCAATCTTTCCAGTCTAAAAACATCTATTAACAATAATTATTAAAATTAGTAATAACAAAAGAATTAGTAAATAATAATAAGATGACATTTTCAGTGGAGAATACATTATCCATGGTATGTGATATTGGAACGTGTATCATGGGTGAAGGGCAGAATAAATTTTGTTCCTGGGTCATTGAACTATGTTGAAAAAGGCAAGGGTGGCATGGTGGCTCAGTGGCTAGTACTGCTGCCTCATAGTGCCATGGATCCGGGTTTGTTTCCAGCATCGGGTGACTTTCTGTGTGGAGTTTGCACATTCTCACTGTATTTGTGTATGTTTCCTCTGGGTGCTCCATTTTCCACCCACAATCCAAAGATGCATAGGTCAGGTGAATTGGCCATGCTAGGTTACCCATAGTGTTATGTGCATCCGTCAGGGGTAAATATAGGGTCGGGGAATGGGACTGGGTGGGTTACTGTTTGGAGGGCCGGTGTCATCTTGTTGGGCCAAAAGGCCTGTTCCCATACTGTAGGGAATCTGTCAAAAAACTATTTCTAAACAAACCTTATCTTTCCAAATGCATGTATATCTCATCCCTCAGAGTCTTCTTAAGTAACGTCTCTACCACAGTTGTTAGGTTTCCTGGTCTATAGATCCCAGATTTTTCTTTGCTTCCCTTCTTGAAAAATGGCACAACATTTGCTAATCTCCAATATTCTGAAACCTAAACTGTAGCTAACGATGATACAAAAGTATTAACCAGTGTCTCCGTAGTTTCTTCTGTAGCCTCTTGCAGTGTCCTTGGATGCATCTGTTTAGGACCAGGAGATTTATCCACCTTCATACATTCTAATGCATCCAACTCGTCCTCTCCCATGATACTGACTCACCCCAAGATAACACTACTACCTTTGTTAATCTCCCAAGTCTTCACGTTTTTCTCCATGGTAAAGGCAGAGGAGAAATATTTATTGAGAATCTCTCAAATCTCCTACGATTCCAGACATGCATGTCCACTTTGGAACTTGAGGGGTCATACTCTCCTTTAGTTATTCTTTTAACTTTAATATACCTGAAGAACCTCTTTGCATTCACCCTAATCTTCCCAGCCAAGGCTATCTTGTGCCCCCTTTCGCACTCCCGATTTCCTTCTTCAGTAAACTACTGTATCTCCTGTACACCTCCAGGTATTCCCTCGATCCCAGCTGCCTGGACCTGAGCCACGCCTCCTTTTTGCTGCTCAAAGCCTCAATATCTTCTGACATCCGAGGTTCCCTCTTCCTATCAACCTTGTCTTTTACCCTCACAGGAACATATAGACCTTGAACTGTAGACATTTCACTTTTAAAGGTCTCCCACTTGCAGGAGGTCCCATCGCCTGCAAACAAACTCCTCCAACCAACCCCTACAAGCTCCTGTCTAATTCCATCAAAATTCGCCTTGCCCCAAGTTTGATGTTGAACATGTGGACCAGTTTTGTCGTTCTCCGTAACTATTTAAAAATTAATACATCTATGGTCAAGGGTCCTAGAGTGCTCCCCGCCCCCCACTGTCACCTCAGTCACCTGTCCTGCCATAGATCTTATAGTAGGTCTGGTTTTGTCTCTTCCTGAGTTGCACCCTCTACTTACTGCTTGAGGAAACTATTCTGAACACACTTAATAAATACACCACATCTCAGTCCTTAATTCTATGTCATTCCCAGTCTATGTTAGGAAAATTTAAATCTCCTACTATTGCAATCCTATTGGTCCTGTAAGTCTCCCCAGTCTGTCTACATATTTTTGTTCCCCTAAATCCTCGTTTACTATTTGGGGGCCTATAGTACAATCCAAATACTATCACCATTCCCTTCTTATTTATTAGCTCCCCAGACAAATCCTCACAGGATGATCCATCAGTTATTTTATCTCTGATTACTACTGTGTTACTCGCCTTAATCAAAAATGAACTCCCCTCCCTTCCTTCCACAATCTCTGTCCCGCATAAAGCACCTGTACCCTGGTACATTAAGCTGCCAGTGCTGTCCCTCCCTTAGCCATATTTCAGTAATGGGTATAATATCCCAGGCCCACGCACCGATACATGCCCTGAGTTCATCGGCCTTACCTGTCAGCCATCTTGCATTGAAACAATTGCAATTTAATCCAACAGGCATTCCTTGCTCCCTGTCGTTGTCTCGCCTTACCTGTCTCTTCATTTTACTGTTTCTGATTACTGTATCTCCTTCCAGCCTCGCACTTGCCTCCCTGCTGTTGAGGATCCCACCACTCCCCAACCCCAGCCAATCTCGTTGAAACCCTCACTTGCAACAGTTGCAAACCTGCCTGCCAGCATATTGGTCCCCTTCCAGTTCAGGTACAACCCGTCCTTCCTGAACACGTCACCTTGCCCCACAAAAGATCTCAGTAATCCAAAAATCTCTGCCCCCTGCACCAATTCTTTAGCCACCCCTTCATTTGCCATATCCTCCTATTCGTACCCTCACTAGCACGGAGAACTGGAAGTAAACTGGATATTACCACTGTCTTTTATCCTTTTCCCTAGCTGTCTACAATCACTCTGCAGGATGTCATCACTATTTCTTCCTGCGTCACTCTGTCCTTTGTACCAATGTGCACAATGACTTCTGGCTGCTTCCCGCCCACTACACCCCGCCCCCCAACCCCCAGTGAGAATGTTTTGCAGCCGCTCTGAGACATCCTGGACCCTGGGCATGTGGGAGGCTACACACCATTCCGGATTCCCATTTGCAGCCACAGAATCTTCTGTCTGTTCCCCTCACTATCGAGTCGGATAATTACTTCTGTTGTTATTCTGCTTGCACAGCCTTCTGACAATGGGATTTCTTCGTGAAACAGTTGAATTTAGCTGAATTGTTTTGCTTCAGGCAATGGGGAGATTCCAATGAATCCTCATCAGGAATTCTCCATTAGTGGGAAAGACGACTGGGCTTTTGTTCACTCCCACACATTGATGCGATGAGAGATAGGGAAACAGAAAGGGAGCAATAGAATGTTTCTCCACAGATAGGCTACATTTTCCATCTGTAAGTTAAATCAGTCACGTTATCAGCCCCACAGTGGACTCTGTGAGCTCTTCTTGAACATTGTCCGAACTATATGACTCCATCACATTCTCGACTCCAGGTCAGTGTGTTATTGCAGAATCAATTCATTAACAATAAATGGTCATAATTGTTTTGAAGATGTGTTAATATGTGCTTGCATAATGTAAAAATAAGTTTTTCATGTCTTCTCAATATCTGTGTTAAATGAATATTTTTAAACATATACAGTAATTACTGGAAAAGCTCAGCTTGTCTGTGAGCATGTAGGAACAGACGTCAGAGTTCAATTTTTCGGTCCAATGACCTTTCCTTTGAACCTGACTTATTCTTAAATTATTTCCCCAGTTTTATTCTCCCACACAAGAAGAATATCCATCCGATATTCACCAACTATACTCTTCTCAAGATCTTATACGGTCAATAAAACATCCCTCATTCTCAAGCCGAACTGTTAATTCTTCATAACGTAATGCTTTCATCCCAAGAATGCGTAAAGAGAAACGTCTTTGAGATGTTTCGAAGGCAATTTTGTTTTTTTTTCTCTCAGTTTAGGCAATTATAACTACACAATCGACGTTTCTGCTGTCCCCGTCTGTATCCCATTGCAGACACTCTGTCTCCATTTGACATCTTATTGAATGACTATCCTGGTGCTAGAGCAAACTGAGCTCCATCTCCTTCATCCGGTTCATTAGAATAGATTGTAATTTGTTGATGACCTCATACAGATCCCTGAAGAATTCCACTCGTTACAGCTTTCCAAACACAAAATGAGTAATGATCTCTACTCTGCATTTCCTGACAGCTACCCAAGGCGTCCCTGCTTCCTGCATAACAGCCTGGGATGGTTATATGGCGTCCCCCTGTGCTGTGTAATTTACTGAGTACTTCATTCTGTTTGGTGCGGCCTGTTTGGTGCAGCCCATTTTGCCGCAGACCCATTTAGGCGCAGAACTATTTCAGCACAGCTCATATTTATTCCTTTTCAGGCTTCGATAAAAGCATTAATCAAAGCAATAAAAATAAAAATGATGTTTATTCCCTTCAGTAAAAATGTTAAAAAGACACTTGAGTAAGTATAACATTGACTCAGGGTTTTCTTTCAGAGTTAAAATGATCGTTAGTCTTGCATTTATTCCGATTGAAAACATTCCTGAAGCTATTGAACATTTGTCTGATGCGCTTCTAAATGAATTGCAGCCGCTGCTGGACTGGTTGATGATAACTATGGAGGTAGAAGATTACACAGAGGAAATGGTCGGCGTTCAATGCTTTTTCCAGTTGGAATGTGGAATTTATATGAAAGGACTTTAAACAATGAGGAAAAAACAAACAATAATTCAGAAGCTGGCCACAGGAGATGACAATGCGAACTTGATGTGGAACATCCAGTTATTTGGAAATCTATTGACAGTTTACAAAAAGTTCAGAGAGGAAGGGACATTTACTATGAACATTTGATAGCAGGGCACGATATTCCGTTGAAATTAAAGAAGCAGATGCTGGAATACAAACACTCGTAAGAAGATTTAGTGAGAGAAATGATGGCGAGTATTTACGAGGATTGCCCATAATTTTGAATGAACGTCATGTTTTAGATTTTTCGTAATGAACTTATATCGTTTATTTTTTCTTTTTAACATTTTTACTGAAGAGAATAAACATTATTTTTATTTTAAGTCTTTCATTAATGCTTTTAACTAAGCCTGAAAAGTGAGAGAGATGAGATTGGAAATGCCAGCGAGTTTGAATTGAGAATCGCTCTTTACTGAACATTGCTGCTTACTTGGTTGGTGGGACGTCAATGTTTCAGAATCTCCACACAAGGTGTCCTGGTCCTCTCTGGCTCTTTCCAGGATCCTCCGCACATGTCGAAGTAGAGGGTGAGGGAACGGATATCGGGCACTCTAACACCCGGCTTGGCCTTTTATATCCTATTCCAGGATGTTTCTCCTGGAATGGGAGAAGAGGAGGGACGGAGTGAGGGTTGGAGTGGGTGTCCCTGCTGTAAATGCTGGTATAGGTGAAGGGGAAGGGTGAGATGTCCGGAGGGAGTCTGACCACAGTGTTGTATCCATGCAGTGGTATTAGTGTGAGGGGCTATTGTGTAAGTGACAGAAAACGTGGGGGAAGGAAGGTGCTGAATTCAACAGTGAGTGTAGTCGTGCTTGAGCCTTATTTGGAGATAGAGTGTGAGCCTTGTTCGGAGGTAGGTGTTTTAACAGATATACAGTGAGTGCGAGGGAGCAGAAGAATATCGTGACACTTATCCTGGCAAAGTGGGGGGAAAGAATATTGATGCTTGTCCTGTATTGCTGCCCAATTCTTCAGATTATCTCAGCGTTGAGGTGTCTCCCTGAACGTCTTGTCCAAGTCTATCGGTAATAACGCCACAGAACCTTTCCATCACTTCCCACAGAATCAGTTTGGGTGGATCTTACAAATATCAATGAAGCAAACATTAGTGTGTCATACATCAAAACCAAATCTGTCACGTAAATACTTTACAACATATGCTCTGGAAATTAGGTATGTAAGTATATACAAGGGGGACCAATGACACAGTGATATTATCGCTGAGCTCTTAACCCAGAGACCCAGGTAATATTCTGGGGACATGAATTAAAATCCTGCCATGGTGGAATTTGAATTCAATATGTATCTGGAATCAAGGGTTGATGATGACCAGGAATCCATTGTCGATTGTTGGAAAAACTCATCTGGTTCACTGATGTCCTTGAGGGAAGGATACTGCTGTCCTTACCTGGTGTGGCCTGCATGTGACTCCAGACTCAAGACAACGCTGCTGACTCTTAACTGCCCTCTGGCATGGACAATAAATACTCGTTATCCAGCGACGCCCTCATCCTGTGAATGAGTAACAAATAATCGTGGGTGCTGCAGTAATAATGGATGGTCTCAAGTTGCACCGAAACGGCAGTGACTACTAATACTGTGAAGAAAAACCTCCGTAAGTGTGTATTAGGTAGGTTGAACAGTATGTTGTGAACCAAACTAGAGAGCAGGTTATTTCAGATTTGGTGTTGTGTTGTCAGGAGGACTAATTAATAACCTTGCTCTGAAGCAGCTTTGGAGGAATAGTGACATCAATATGTTGCATTTTTACACGGCGTCTGAATACAATATCGAATGTTTGAACATTCTGGTCAAACATCATGGATGCCCGGAGGCTAGAGGGTCAAGTACGCTCCAATGAATTGGGGAAGTATAATATAACATTCAATGGGAGAAGCAATGATTGTGAGAGTCATAGAGTCCGACAGCACGGAGAAAGGCCCTTCAGCCCAAACTGTTCCATTCCAAACAAAATGTTGATTCACATTAACCCCATTTCCCTGCCCTTGCCCCATATCCTTCTTATTCTTTCCTATCCATGTATTTGTCCAAATGCATTTTAAATTTTGTGCATGTACCTCCCTCAACCACTTTTGCTGGCAGCTCATTTCATGTGTATACCACCCTGTGTGTAAAAGAAATTGCCTCTCAGGTTCCCTTTTACTCTTTCCCCTCGGATCTTAAATTGATGCCCTCTAGTCCGTGGGTTGCTCAATCCTGTGGAAAAAAAGACTGAGTGCATTCACTCTATCCATGCTTCCCATGATCCTATACACTTCTATCAGATCCCCCTCAGTCTCATACACTCTAAAGTAAAAACTCCTAGCTTGACCAACCTCTCACTATATCTCAGACCATTGAGTCCGGGCATCATCCTTGTAAATTTCTTCTGCACTATTTCCAGTTTAATAACATTCATCCTATAGCAAAGTGAACAACACTGAACATAACACTACCAGCATTGCCTCACCAGCATCCTGTATACTTGCAACATAACTCCCTAATTTCGATAATCATTACTCTGACTGATGAAGGCCAGTGTGCCAAATCCCTTTTTCACTGCCCTATCTACCTGTGACTCCACTTTCAGAGAACCTTGAACCTGAATTCCAAGGTCCCTTTGTCTCAATACATCCTTAAGACCCTGTCATTCACCATGATACTCCTAACTTGATTTGACTTTCTAAAATGCAAGAACTGACACTTATCTGTAAATATATATACCACATACATGGATAAAACAAATAGTAATAGTCCCAGAACCGACTCCTGAGGCATTCCACTCATCACAGGCCGTCAGTCCGACAAGCATGCTTCCATTATTACCCGATGTTTCCTCCCATCAAGCAAATTTTGGATCTGATTTGCCAGCTCCGCCTCAATTCCATATGATCTAAACTTCCAGAGCAGCCTACCATGTGGAACCTTACTGAAGGCTTTACTGAATTCCATGTACACTACGTAACCACCATGCCCTTGTCAAAGTTACTGGTCATTTCAACAAAGCACTCTCACAACTGTTTGAGCCATTATCCCTCATGCACAAAGATGTGCTGACTGCTCATAATCACACCCTGTCTTGCCAAATGCATGTATATCGTCTCTCTCAGAGTCTTCTCAAGAAACTTACCAACTAGAGATGTTAGGTTTACTGATCTATAATTCCCAGGTTTTTCTTTGTAGCTCTTCTTGAATAAGGGCACAGCATTCGCTATCCTCCAGTCCTCTGGGACCTCACCCGTTGGCTACTGATGATACAAAAGCACCAACCAGGGCCCCCACTATCACTTCTCTGTCCTCCTGCAGTGTTCCTGAATATATCTGGTCAGGACCAGGAGATTTATAGAAATAGTGCATAGACTGAATAGATTACTGAGTAGAAATACTGCATAGATATATCTACTTATTTCAGGTGAAAACACTAAAGAGTGAGTAAGTGACTCAATGATGATTAACATAACAAACTAAAGAATATATTAATCACAAGAAGTGACTTCAAAAGAATTCCAGACATTGTGGAATCCTAAGAATTCTCAGAAAATTGCAATCCAGAAAAGGAGGGCCATGAAACTGATCAGGAAATCAAAAAGCGAACATGCATGCAAATAAACGGGAACACAAAGAGTGCAAAAATCTATGATCTATATTTCAAAAGAAAGAAAAACATAGTCAAATGTGGAAGTTTGCAAACGGGAGAGACGAGTTTATGGTGGATAACAGGGAAATGGCAAAGCAAATGACCAGTTACTTTACATCTGTCTTAATGGAGTAAGATCCAGAAAATCACCCAGAAATACGAAGTGATCGTATAGGACTTGTGGAAGTAAAGACATAAAGCCAATTCATATCAGTAACAAGGCAATATTGAACATGCAGCTGGATTGAGCATTGCTAAGCTTGACAAACCAGATATACTTCATACCAAAATCTTCAGAAATAAATCACATATAGAAGTATTGATTGCGTTGTCGATGACTGCGTTCTATTTTCCTGTACATTTTGCAGAGTCTGGAAGCTGGTGTTGATAAATGCACATTAGTAAACGTGATCCAAGCACTGTAGATGAATGGTAGGGATCCAAGCATCTACAAAGAGAAGAAGAGATAATGTGGAGAACTGCTCACAAATTAACTTGACATTTGTCGGGAAATTGTTGGAATATATTATATAGGATGTGATATTGGATATTTAGACATTAACAGCAAACTTTGAGAGACTCAGTATTCATTTCTGAAAGGGAAATCATACTTGACAAACTTTGGAATTGTTTGAAGTTGATTCTTACAGCATAGATAATGGGGATCTAGTAGAATTGGCATATTTTAGATCATCAGAAGGCTTCCTATCAGAACTCACACAGTGAATTCAAAAATGCAATGATATGTAGGGTATTTGGAGGAATATATTAAGTGGAAACTTAAAGTTTGGTTTCCTTTCCTTTAAGGGAGTCAGAATATAGATGTAAAGACATGTTGAAGCAGTTTCACAGAGTGTTGGTGAGACTGTACCTGGAGTATTGAGAACAGTTTTGGTGAACAAATCTAAGAAAGAATATACTGACCACAGAGGTAGTGTAATGGACATTATCCAGATAAATCCCTTAGATGGCGAGATTGAGTGATAAGGAAACTCGGCCTATGTTCTCTAGAGTTTCAACGAATCAGCGGTGGATCACTGTGAACTTTATAAAACTCACAAAATATACGGCAAGTTGGAAATTAACAGAAAATTTATCAGGCTGTCTAATCCACATTCAAGGCAAATAATGACAGGATAAGGGACAAACCATTTAAGACTACAACAAGGAGGAAATTCTGCGCATGGAGGGGACTGACTAACACAGGGCCAAGGCAGGACAAAAGAAATAAAGAAAAAAAGCATACAAGCATGGACTACTTTCTAAACGGTGAGAAAATTCATAAAGCCAAAGTACAGACGGATCTGGGAGTGCTTGTTGAGGATTCTCTAAATGTAAACATGCAGTTTGAGTCCGTGATTAAGAAAGCGAATCCAATGTTGTCAATTATCTCAAGAGGGTTGGAATATAGAAGCACCGTTGCATTACTGAGACTTTCTAGAGCTCTGGTTCGGCCCCATTTGGAATACTGTGTCCAGTTTTGGTCCCCACACCTCAGGAAGGACATACTGGTACTGGAGCATGTGCAGCGGACATTCACACGGATGATCCCTGGAATGGTAGGTCTAACATATGAGGAACGGCTGAGGATCCTGGGATTGTATTCATTGGAGTTTAGAAGATTAAGGGGAGATCTAATAGAAACTTACAAGCTAATACATGGCTTGGAGAGGGTGAACGCTAGGAAATTGTTTCCGTTCGGCGAGGAGACTAGGACCCGTGGACACAGCCTTAGAATTAGAGGGGGTAAATTCAGAACAGAAATGCGGAAACATTTCTTCAGCCAGAGAGTGGTGGGCCTATGGAATTCATTGCCGCAGAGTGCAGTGGAGGCTGGGACGCTAAATGTCTTCAAGGCAGAAATTGATAAATTCTTGATGTCACAAGGAATTAAGGGCTACGGGGAGAATGCGGATAAGTGGAGTTGAAATGCACATCAGCCATGATTGAATAGCGGATTGGACTCGATGGGCTGAATGGCCTTATTTCCGCTCCTATGTCTTATGGTCTTATGGTCTTATGGACAAGATTACAGAGAATCCCCAGATAACCTACAAGTGTGTGAAGCGGAACAGAATAACTAGTGAACACGAAGGACTCATGAGTGACTTGCCAAGTTGCATCTAAATCAACTTTAGTAGTAGGAGAAAGAGGGGAGTGGTAGAAGGCTGTTTGTGTGACTGGGGGCTAGTGTCCAATGCTGTACCACGGGCATCAGTGCAGGGTCCCTTATTATTTGTGATTCGGAGGTGCTAGTATTGGGCTGGGGTGGACAAATCTAAAAATAGTATAACAACAGACCATAGTCTAACAGGTTTATTCGGCAACACTAGCTTTCGAAACCGCTGCTTCTTCATCAACGTGCACAACCACGTGATGTAACTGATGTTGAGAGATTTTTATCCTTATTATTTGTGGTATTCATAAATGATGCAGCTGTGAATATGGACGAGGGGTGGGGTGTGTAATATATAAGTTTGCATTTGATACAAAGATTGGCCGGGTGGTTGGAAGTGAGGAGGAAGGCCTTATGTTAAGTTAGATACTGATGGAATGGTCAGATGAGTGGATCAATGACAGATGGAATGTAACCCTGGTAATTATGAGGTGATGCACTTTGGAAGAAGGAACCAGTCAGGGGAGTACTCAATGAATGGCAGCACACTAGAAAGCTCAGAGGGTGCTTCTCCAGACATCGCTGAATGTGACTGCACAGGTTAATACACAATCTGGGAAAGGATAGGGGAATGTAAACATAGCCTTTATTAAGCGAGGCATAGATTATAAGAACTATGCGGAACTTTGGTGAGGGCAAGATGGAATACTATGTGTAGGTCTGGGAACAACATTACAGGAAGGATGTGATTGTACAGGAGGGGTGCAGAGGTGTTCCCTGGGATGGAGCATATCAGCTATGGAGAGAGGCTGGATAACCTCAGGTTGTTTAGTTTGGAGGAGAGAAGGCTGAGAGGCCTGTGATTCAGAAAGATAGGATTACGAGGTACATGGACAGCAGCTGTTGCTGTTACTCAAAGGGCCACACTTTAAAAGTGAAGGATTTGCGGTTTAGTGTAGATTTGAGAATTGTTTTTCAACCAGAGCCTGTTGGGGTATGGTTGAAAGCACTCTCAAGAGTGCTTCTTCTTGAGAGTGGAGTCGTCATGGTAACCTCAAACCATTAGAAACGACACGGTTGCGCACTTCAAATGCTTTAATATTCACGGATAAGGTCTTGTGTCGGAAAGTTGTGTCGGAGAGCTGGCAGGAAACAGTGAGTAGGAATAAAACAATGTTTTATTTTTAAATGGAAGGCTTGGGGGATATTGTAAGGATCGTGTCTTGGGCTCCAGCTATTCCAAATACATATCACATCTTTGGGTGAGGGGCACCAATATAATATTCCCAAGTCTGCTGACAGCACTAAACGATGTCAGCCTGTGAGTGGATGAGGAGGATGTAAAAAAGTTCCAAGATTATTGAGACAAGTGGAGTGACTGGGCAAATACGTGGCAGGTGGAGAGTAATGGGGGAGATGATGGGAACAATGGATTGGCAGCCTCTCATTTGAAAAAGGAATGGTTGAAAAATGTTGCACTATAAATGAACTTAAGCTGCATTTTTGTTTATTTCTGCATAGTCCTCCGAGTCCATGTGTGGCAGTGAGTTCTGAAGCCAGAAGTCAATACTGGGAATGGCATTGGCACGCTGACCATTGTATGTAGGCCCAGCAGGTGGGGAACTGTAACTTTGAAAGGAATCTGGATATCCCTGTACACCAAGCACTTAAAGCAATATTGCAGGAGCAGAAAGCAGGAAGGAAGATAAATGTTTTATTCACCTTCATTTCAGGGGGATTTGAGTACAGGAGTAAATGTATCTTACTGCAGCTGTACAGGGCCTTGGTGAGACCCCATCTCGAACATTGTGCAATTTTGTGTGCAGTTTTGGTCTCTTTTCCTAACAGATGACAAACCTGACATTGAGGGAGAGCAGCAAAGGATGACCAGACTGATCTCTGGGATGACAGACTTGTTGTAGGAGCAGCGTTTGGGGCAACTGGACCTGCATTCAATGGGGTTTTGGAAAATGAGTGGAAATCTCAGTGAAATATATAACACTCTGACAGGGCGAGACAGATTAGAAGCAGAGATGGTAATTCCCCTGGCTGGGCCGTCGAAAACAAGGGGCCTCAATATTAGGTACAGACAGACCACTTTGCATTGAGGTGAGAATAAATCCCTGCACTCGGAGACTGGCGAACCAGGGGTACTCTCGCCCAGATCAGGCTGTGCAAGTCAAGGGGCTGAATATAAATAAGGATTTCTGGAAACTAAAGGGATAGGGAGAGAGCAGGAGTATGGTGTGAAGATAGAAAATCAGCTATCATTCAAGGTTGTTCTTCAATAACACAATAATTGTGTTCCTGTGTAACACTGTGTTGTAGAAAATCGTGCAATATTAATAATGGGGTCTATGGAAAAAAGAGGGTAAGTGGCGAACCCCCCAAAATATCAGTAAAAACCAAAAATTAAATTTGATCTAACACACAGTAGAAAAGTCTCAATAAATCTTTAAATTACATGTTGTAATGTAACAGTGCTGTAAATGTAACGCTTTCACACGACAGTCACTCACTGGTGCACCGTACATTTCACCACAATCTTCACCAGAAAGCGCGTGGGGGCTGACTGACCATGTGATGCCGATGCCGAATTCCAATTCTCTCCAAGATTCTCCCCACAGTTTGAAATAAAGTTCTTTCGAAATATAGACTACAATTCCCAGTTTCCGGCTCAGTTTCAAGGCCTGCAGAACCGATTGCATTCCTGTTTTTGCTGAACACATTGATTGTACCTTTTGTAGACAGAGGGTTTCTGAGGCAGGATTTGCTGTTCAGCTGGTGCCCGACAAGGAATCGCGTCACAGTGAACGCTAGTTCACTTTACAGAAAACGGTTCATGAATTGCATTGCAGCCGAATTGTATTTAATCAACACGCATTATCAGTGAACTGCCTGTACATAGAATGAAGGCGCGAAAGTGATGGGCTGAATAGACTACAGCAGTTCTCATTTTATGTTTCACTATGCTTAAACATATTAAGGGATATGCATATTGTATGGGGAAAACTGCATTGAGGAGATATTCGGCCATTAACTAGAATAGGGAAAGCTCAATGAGTTGTATGACGTATTCCTTTCCCGATGCTTCTGTGCAGTGTGTGTGAAAGCTCTGTAAATGTTGTCACAAGCTCTCAGCAGTTAGGAAGGAGGTCTCTGCAGGGTCGTCAGGATTGTGTTTCCCGTTCCCTTTTCAGATAACGAGGCTGGTGCCAGCTGTTCTCTCCGGGTTTATCCTTTAAGACCTCGGAGCAGTTTGATACAATTGAGTGCCTTGCTTGGCCGTTTCAGGGACCATTGAAGAGTGTATCACATCTCTGTGCGTCTGGAGTCACTTTTAGGCCAGGCAGGAAAGCACGGGGGATTCATTTCCTGAAAGTACACTGGGGAAGGAGATCGACACATCTAATCGACATTGAATATACGATCATTATTACTGACACCAGGTATTAGATCTCGATATTTTATTAATTGTTTTTAACTTGCACCAGTTGCCAGAGAATTAGCCTGGTCTGGATTAGCAATCCAATGACAATTCCACAACAGCACCATCTCCAAATGGGGGCCTATCGGAAACCACACTGAACCGATTATTTCTGTGCTGTTTGACAGCTCTATCAAAAATAACTCCAACCAATTTGGCAATCGTGATGGGACTGAGGGCCTGGTAATTGGTCCGATTGTAATTATTCCCTTCTTTGGGGATGGGACATAGTTGAGTAATTACCCACAATAGGAGAAAGAGAGGACTGCAGTTGCTAATTACCCTCATTGCCAGGAAGTTGTCAGAGTTGGAGTTGGAATGAAACAGCTTCCTCAGGTACACGGCTTGTTTTGTAGCAAAAGTCCTCAGTCCGATTGCAGGAATGGTGTCAGGACCAAATGCCTTTGTCGTATCTACAGTGTCCAGCTGTTGCCGCATGTCACGTGCAGTGAATTGAATTGGTTGAAGACGGGCATCTGTGATTCTGAGGGAATCATAGTGAGGGTAAGGTGGGTAATCGACTCAACACTTCTGGCTGAGGAGGGTGCAGATACTGCATCTTTTACATGGATGCACAGGGCTGTTCCATTATTTAGGATGGGGATATTTGTGGAGTCCTCTCCTCCAGTAAATTGTTTAATGGTCCATCGACTTTTATGCATGGATTTGACAGGACGAGAGAGCTTATATCTGATTTGTTAGTCTTGGGATCATCTCTATTTCTGTGTCAGATGTTAGTCCTGCTGTTCGTAGTGTAACCAGTCAAGTGCGGTAGCTTTAATGGATTGTCATCAGGTTTAGGTGCACGTGATTCCGACACGACCTTGTTCACCCACACTCGTCACTGACCAATGGATCGGCTTGATGGAAATGGTAGATGGATGGACTATCCTGGGGTAAAGTTACACATTGTCATTGAAATCTACAGCATTAGATGATAACCCAGTATTAGCAGCAACAACGACAATTCAATACTACTGACGCCTCCCCCCCCTCCCAGTTCACACTGAGACCCATTCATACATCAGCCCTGTATTCAGTGACCTACTCTGGTTTCTGATGCGGAAGTACTTCCATTTTCATATTCTCATTCTGCTGGAAGTCTTTCCTTGGTGTCACGCATCCAATTTGTTACATAAACAATATCCATTTAAGGTACTAATCTGAATCTTTTCCTTTCAGTAATGTCATCTTCTGTATTTGAAGTGAATGCTTTTCCTTCTGTTTGTCTCCCTGACCATGATTCAGAGCTCTGCAGTATCAGTGATGCCAGCCTTATGCAGTTTCAGAGTCAAGGAACTTGTCACCATGCGTTATTGTTCAGTTCCCAGTGTTCGGCGCTCCATGTTGGACAGGATGTTTGGGCATCTTTGACAATGTGTCGTTGGAAATTGTTCATTAACAGAAATTGCTGAAGAAATTGCTAAAGATGTTGCAGAATCTTCTGGAGTGAATGCAGAGTTAACCTTTCAGTTCCAGTGAACCTTCTATGAAGGTTTTTTGTTACTTTTATTTCCAGTATCCATAATTATTTAATTGAAAAATTGTTCTGCGCCTATTCATTTCTGAGAACCTCAGCAGGTCTGTCAACATCTGCAGAGAAAGAGAAACAGAGTTAGCATTTCCAGTCCAGTGTGAAAATTCTTGAAAACTGAATACAATTGCAAAATAGTCTATTAAACATTTGCCAGATGTGGAGGATGAGTGGCAGGGAAAAGATGGTGTGGCAAAAGAAAAACGGGCTTTTAGCAGTGGTGAACGAAAATATTCTGTATAACGGGTCGAATTTAAGGTGAGAATGGGGAAAAGGGGTTCTTTCTATTGAATACAAGATAAAAACGACACAACCACACAAAGTTATACGGAGGCCAGGAGGGGGAATGTTGACCATGTGGTATTATATAGATCTGGCCACAGATACGTTTTCACTGTCGTCATCATTACCCCCTTTAGATAAAGGAATTCAGGTGTTTGACTTCTTATTGGCACTCGTAAGCGTTTCATGCTGCCTTAGTATTGTAATATGGAGAAAAACAAATCACAGTATGACGTTTGGACTGAGTATTGGTTACCTGTCATTTTTAATATTGTTTCAATTTTGCAGTGCTTATCGTTAACCGCTTGTTCTTGAAGTTAGCATCAGATGGAGTGGATGGTGTTGAGGAGTGACATTATAGAAACTTATAAAATCATGAGAGGTATGGATAGGGTGAATAGCCCTTTTCCAAAGGGTAGGGGAATCCAAACAGAGAGGGAGGAGGTTTAAGGTGAAAGAGGGTAGATTTAAAAGGGACTAAGGGGCAGCTGTTTTACACAGTGGGCGGTGTGGGTATGGAATGAGCTTCCAGAGGAAGAGTGGGAGATGCAAGGACAGCTACAACATTTAAAACTCATTTGGACAAACATATGAATGGGAAACATTTAGAGGCACATGGACCTAATGAAAACAGATAGGACTAGTATAGTTTGGAAAACCTGGCAAACATTGACATTTAGAAAAGCTTCACGCAGAGTCAAGGTGGTTTTGTGAAAGGGAAATGATATTTTGCCCTGTAAAATAATGCAAAGTATTTCTGGAAATGCCTGAAAATGTAACAACGGACTTGATAAAGGGGATTTGGTGGACACGAGGCTTTCCAGAGATTTTCCACAACGTATTACAAAACAAACGTTCTTACACAAAACAGAAGCTCCAGGACGTCGGAGACTGTATTAACATGGGATGATGATTGTTTAACACAGAAATCGGAGAGTCAGGATTAATGGATCTTTATGGTAAAGGTTTATCTGCTGGAGTGCCACAAATATCCGTCTGATGGCATCAGTTATTTGAAATCCATGCTGACAGCCTGAAGGAGGGAGTTGAGTGCAATATACATCCGAGTTTGAGGATGACACTGAGAATCAAAAGGCAGGCTGTTATTTAATGGAGAGGACTTCCAGAAAAGGAACAGTAAAGGCATTGGAGTCTTCCTGTGTATGAAACATAAAGTCAGCATGCTGATGCAGCAAGTAACTTGTTTGGTACATTAGGCCGTTTCCTGGGAAGAAAGGGTTTAGATTTCTTACATCTTACATTGTGGAAACAGGCCCTTCGGCCCAACAAGTCCACACCGCCCCGCCGAAGCGCAACCCACCCATACCCCTACATTTACCCCTTACCTAACACTACGGGCAATTTAGCATGGCCAAATCACCTGACCTGCACATCTTTGGACTGTGGGAGGAAACCGGAGCACCCGGAGGAAACCCACGCAGACACGGGGAGAACGTGCAAACTCCACACAGTCAGTCGCCTGAGTCGGGAATTGAACCTGGGTCTCTGGCGCTGTGAGGCAGCAGTGCTAACCACTGTGCCACTGTGCCACCGTGCCGTGCCGCCCAGGTTGTGTTATTGAGAATCTTAAGACGGTGAGGCGATAATTCATTGGGGTTTAAATGAATGAGGAGTGATAATGCTGAAACCTACAAGACACAGAAGGGGTTGGAGAAGGTAGATGTCGAGAAGTGTTTTCCATTCTTGAGCAAAGTGTCGAACTCGATGATATAGATACCGAATAAGGAACATCGATTTCAATCTGAGATGCAGAGTAATGTCTTCTCTCCGAAGGTAGTGAATGTCTGGAATTCCCTAACCCAGAGAGGTGTGGAGGGATACAAGGAGTCGGCAAGAGAGTGGAGTTGAGCCCTGGAGTAGATCAGTCATGTTCTTATTAAATGACAGGATTAGCTTGAGGGGCCGATTGACCTACTCCTGTTCCTATTTATTAATTTCACATGTTATACTTTTGGAAAGTAACGGGTTATTATGCTGGAAATCGTGTTGTACAATGTTGCATTCAGGGAGAGCAGAGGATTTGCTGTTTTAACCGTGGCTGGGGTATGTGGCTGTATTCCCAGCGTATCTGGGTCTGCAACATGACCCACATCTGGAGCAGAAGTTTCAGAGAGGAAAGCAAGGAAACAGGGAGTGGGGGGTGGGGTGGTGGTCACTTCCTGATCCAGCCTGGATTTTCCAAGTACATTTCCAAAACTACACCTAACCATCGGAGTGGCCTCGATCTGCCCCTGTGTAGCATGTCCAACGTCTGAATGGAACATCAGAACATAGGGCTGAGGGACACAAGTGGGCCATTCGGCCCTTTGACACTACTCCACCAGTAAATAAGGTCATGGCTCATCTCACTGTGATCCCAGCTGCACTTTTCTTTCCATGCACCCTTATCCCTGATTCACCTGTCCATGGAAAATCAGACAAAGCCAGCTTCGATGTAATATAAATGTCTAGCCATCCCAAACTTCTAGGAAAGAGAATTCCCACTTGACTGAAATCCCACTTTGTGGATTTATCCTAATTCCTGCTCTGACGGATGTTGGAGGGTGTCACTGTTTCCTTTTCTCGTCACATTCCTCCACTGCTGACACCAAATTTTAAATGTAACCAGGTTGGTGATATGGCCGTGATAAAGTTTTCAGACTGAGTCAGGTTCAGTGATAGCAACAAGTCAGGCAGATTTCTTTAGTCAGCCAGAAGTAACTAATAGAACGAACAGATGTGCATGGTGGATCTGTGGTTAGCACTGCTACCTCCCATCACCAAGGAACTCCGTTCAATTCCAACCTCAGGCAACCCTCTATGTGGATTTTGAACATTCTCCCCATGTCTGTGTGGGTTTCCTACCAGTGTTCTAGTTTCCTCCCATAGTCCAAAGATATGCAGCATAGAGCGGATTGGCCATGCTAAATTGCCCATAGTGCCCAGGGATGTGTAGGTTAGATAAGTTAGTCATGGGAAATGCAGGGTTACATGGATAGAGTAGGGGAGCAGGTCCGGGGGGGATACTGTTCCGAGGGTCAATGTGGACATGATGGATGGAATGTCCTGCTTCAACACTGTAGAGATTCTATAAAAGCAACAAGAAGTTTGGACGATACAAACACCCAGTGGGTATCTATCTGATCCACTCTCCTCTAGGTTTTGTATGTTTCAATAAGATCACCTCTCATTCCAAGAGTAACCTGTTAAAGCCTTCATAATAAAAGACCATTATCCCTGGAATACATGAAGTAAAACATCTCCGAACTGCTTCCAATTTAATCATAACCTTTGTCAGGTAAGGAGACAAAAATAATCTCTCAAACAGATGAAGTTATTTTTTGTTTTCTCAATGGTGAGAGTATTTGGAACTCTCTTCCCTGCAGAGCATTGGAGGCAGAGATATTGAATATGTTTGAGGCACAGACAGAAGGTTCATAAATAATAACGGAGTCAAGGATTATCGGGGTGGCAGGAATGTGCAGTGTTGGGGAAATGCTGACAATGGTACAAAATCACACTGTTCCAGAACATCCAGGAATATAATGCAAAATGAAATGATAATATCGATAAAATGTTAAGGGGAAATCCAAGATGGTGGCGGTCTGGAAGGTCTGCTTTGTTGTGCTCTGCATCACAGCACGGGCAAAGTGGTTCCCTAACCCAGTCCATCCCAGCTATTTATTTAAAAATGTGTTCTGGGTAATGATGTGCTTAAATGGTCTACCTGGAGCATTAAGGTGATCCATTGGCCAGAAAAGAGGAAAGATTTCCTTTCTAGTATTAAAAAGAGAGAGTGGATGTTGTCCTATTGCAGGAGATGCACCTTGATGACAAGGAACATTTGACATTACAGCAGGTCGGGGTTGATTGGGTTTATTTCTCGTCTTACGAGGAGCGGAGAAGCCATAATGGATAAAAAGAATCTTCCATTTAACCAACTAGATTGTATTTGACACTCACGGGAGGCTCATAATCCCCAAAGCCATGAACTATATTAAAGAATACAGTATTTTGAATGTTTATTGTTCCACCTCCTCCCCCCGCTTCCCCCCTCCCCCAATCCCGGCGCACCCTCTTAAATTCATGGTAGATGCATTTTCCAAAGTCAGTTATCTTGCATCGTGGCACATTATTGTAGAAGTTTTTAACAGTCTTATGGACCCCACGGTGGACAGAATGTCCAAAGGTGCCCCCATACCCTCTTTATAATGTAAGCAATTAGTGGATATGTGTGCAGAACGAGAGCTGGTGCGTGTCTGGTGGCAGATCCACATCACAAGGAGGGATTTTATTTTCTTCTTTAACCCGCAGAAATGCCACACGAGGGTTGATATATTCCCTATCCCTGCAACAATCTTAGATTCGGTGGCATCCTGCACAATTGGGAATGTTACCATTTCTGACCATGAAGCAGTGTACTTATTGAGTAAGATTAGGGGCAATATAACAGATTCGAGACACTAGCGAATGTATCCCTTTATTCTTAAGACTAGTTGGTTAATTGAGTATTTAGATTAGATTACTTACAGCGCAGAAAAATGCCCTTCGGCCCAACAAGTCCACACCGACCCGCCCAGGCCCATTCCCCGACATTTACCCCTTTACCTATCACTACAGGCAATTGAGCATGTCAGGTTACACCTAACATGCACATTTTTGGACTGTGGGAGGAAACCGGATCACCTGGAGAAACCCCACGAAGGCACGGGGAGAATGTGTAAAGTCCACACAGACAGTCACCTGAGGCAGGAACTGAACGCGGGTCTCTGACACTGTGAGGCAGCAGGGCTAACAATTGTGCCACTGTGCCAAAGTGCCGACAACTGCAATGAATTCAGATCTTTCTTAGACATTAATTCAGATTCAACCAGTAACTCATCCACTCTATGGGAAATTGCTAAGGTTTATGCCAAGGGAACAATTCCTTAGGTGCAGCAGAAGCAGAGGAGGAACCCTGGCTTGAGGCAAAGCTGTGGGCAGCCGAGAGGGCATACTGTGATAGACCCTCAGTGGCTAAGCTGCAGAGGATTACAACGCTTCGGTCTACAGTGAATTCCACGCTCACACAGACAGCCAAGAAGGAACGTACTTTTGCAAATCAAAGGCTGTTTGAACATGGTGATAAGCCAGGCAGGTATTTATTCTATCTTGCCAGGACAACGATCGCCCCTCTTAAGCCATTACCTCAATTAGGGAAGGTACTGGGATCCTTACGTTCAATGCCAAAAAGATTAATGTCTGCTGTCCGAGATTTTTCACAGAATTATTTCAGACTGAACATTTTGAGGACAGATGGATTAAGATGGAGTCATTTTTCAAGAACCTGGGTCTTCCAGGAGTAACCCCTGAATAAGTGTTGTTCATTAATGCACCATTGTCAGCACAGGAGGGTGTGAAGCAGCTTCCGAATGTAAAGGCGCACGTTCCTGACGGATTTCCTCGTGAATTTTATAAATAATTTATAAACCTATTGTCAGGGCTGATGTTTAACATGTTCCATCACTCATACAGTCACGAATCCCTCCCTCTGATGCTGAAGAAAGGAAGACCCTGGAGGATTATGCTTCTTACCCTCCAATCTCACTTTTAAATGTTGGTCTCAAAATCCTGTCTGAGATTCGTGCATTAAGGCTGGAAATTTTGCTGCCTTCTGTCCCCAAAGAGGACCAAACATGCTTTATAAAGGGCCGCAGATCTTCCGACAATGTGAAGAGTTTACTCAATATGATCCAAGAGTGTGAACAACAATCTGTCCAGGGACTATTGATCTCTTTAGATGAGAGAAGGCATTTGATTGGGTTGAGTGGCCGGATCTCTTCTGTACATTAGAACGGTTTGGTATACGCAAAGTTTTATCAAGTGAGTGAGGGATCTTTACCGCGATCCTCTGGCTGCGGTTCTCACTAATGGTGTGGCCACCAGTAATATTAATATTTCTCCAGGCAGCCGCAAAGGTGGAAACCTTTCACCATTGTTGTTTACGTTGGTGATTGAGCCACTGGTGAAGGCCATCCGTAGGGATGCCAACATATCTGCCACAGAGGTGGGATCGAAGTTTACATTGTATGCAGATGAGGGTCTTATAGTTTTGTCAAATCCCGCAACTTCGGTAGTTCATGTGATGAAATGCATTGATTCGCTTGTTGCCTTTCCGGGCAATAAGATTAATTTTACAAAGTTGGAGGCCATGCCTATGGGAGATCTTAGGGAAATACCTGATACTGAGGGCAAATCCTGGTTTCCTTTTAAATGGTCACGGGGGTGGTTTCCCTTTTTCAGTATATTCATTCCATCTGCCTTTGATCATTTATTTAACGTGAACTATGCCCACTTGTTTGACAAAATTAAACAAGGCCTTCAAAGATGGGAGGCATTTCCAATATCCTGGCTCGGTCAGATAGCTGCTATCAAAATGAATGTCCTTCCTCATTTCCTACACCCCGTTCAAATGCTTTCTATGATGTTTCCCAGACAGATATTTTGGAAACATAATGGCTGGTTTAGCTCTTTTATTTGGCACCATAAGCGATTCTTTATCGAGCTAACAAAATTGCAACTCCCCCACAGATTGTGAGGAGTAGATCTTCCCGATTAAAAACAATCAATTTAGTTTTTTTTTCATCGTACTTTAGTGCCTGGGCCGCTGAGGTCTCGGCATCAATATGGCTAGACATTGAGCCCTCTCAGACAAAGTGCACCCTTATTAGTCTGTTGTTCTTAGATAAAATGACAACATTTATGGAATAATGTCATAAAATAATGATTATCAATACTGTTAAAGAATGAATGACAAGGCGTCAGATCGAGGGCAATACAGCCAAATCCATGTTTCTTACCCCTGTAATTGGTACACTGAGTTGTCAACCGGGGATAATGGATTCCAGGTTTAAACTGTCGGACGCCAGGGAGATACCTTGTTTGGGTGATTTCGAATTAGTAGCATCCCTACAGTGTGGAAACAGGTCCTTGGGCCCAGCAAGTCCACTTCGATCCTCTGAAGAGTAATCCACCCACATCCATTCCCCTACCATCTTATATTTACCCTGATTAATGCCCCAACTTACTGATCCTGGAACACTATGAACGATTGAGCAATGGCCAAGTCATCTGACATGCACATGTTTGTGACTGTGGGAGGGAACCTATGCAGTCACAGTTGAGAATATACTAACTCCACACAGCCAGTCACCCAAGGCTGGAACCAAACCCGTGACCCTGGTGCTGTGAGTCAGCAGTGCAAACCACCGAGCCACGACATGTTACTTGAGGGAGAAACAATGATAACATTTGATCAAATAACTCGTAAGTGTGGGTTACCTAGTAGAGACTTCTTCTGGCTTTTTTTCCAGATTAGAGATTTGATTAAAAAACACAACTTTAAAATACATTTGTAGATCCGATACAGAGAAGCAGGTGATTATTGTAAAGAATACACTCTCTGTCAGTACCCTTTAACATTTGTTGGAGAGTGTCCCCTCAGACAAGACAGTGCAGCTTCGTGACGTCTGTGCGAGAGAGTTGGGGGTTAGATCTTTTCGGTGACATGCGAGGATATTTGTAAAAATGCTCGAAGGATTTTGATCTGTAATAGAACACATTCCATGCAGTTGAGAAATCTTCATAGGTTCTATCTGACCCCAGATTTTCTCTCAAAATTCAAAGCGGGATTATCTTCAGCATGTCCTAAATGCAGAATGACTACAGACACTCTTACTCATTGCATGTGGTCCTGCTGCAGGCTTCGTTTACATTGGAGCACTGTGTTAGGTGTGGTAGAGTGGGTCTTGGGGACCGAATTGGAGATGGACCCGGTTTCTCTTTTCCTGGGCCTTCCCAGAGTATCTTACGCAGATGCACATGAGAAAGAATATATCCTTACATTCTGTGCTAGGAAAAATATTATCTTGTGTTGTATGTCTGAAAACTCCCCGGGTCTGTTGGGACTTTGTAAACTCATCATGGGGAATATCCCTTTGGACTTTCTCACCAGCATGGTGCACCAAAAAGGAGAGATTAATATAAGTCATAGAGTCATAGAGGCATAGAGACATACAGTATGGAAACAGACCCTTTGGTCCAACCCATCCATGCCGACCAGATATCCCAAACCAATCTAGTCCCACCTGCCAGCACCTGGCCCATAACACTCCAAACCCTTCTTATCGATTTACCCATCCAAATGCCTCTTAAATGTTGCACTTGTATCAGCCTCCCTGACATCACCTGGCAGTTCATTCCATACACGGACCACTCTCTGTGTGAAATAGTTGCCCCGTAGTTCCCTGCTACATCTTTCCCACTCACCCTAAACCTATACCCTCTTATTCTGCTTCCCCGACCCCAGGGAAAAGACTTTACCTATTTACCCTATCCATGCCCCTCATAATTTTGTAAACCTCGATAAGCCTCTCTCTATAGCTCAAATGCTCCAAAGCTGGCAACATCCTTGAAATCTTTTCTTAACGCTTTCAAGTTTCACAACATCTTTCCAATAGGAAGGAGACCAGAATTGCACGCAATATTCCAACACTGGCCTAACCAGTGTCCTGTACAGCCGCAACATGATCTTACAACTCCTGTACTCCATACTCTGACCAATAAAGAAAACGCCTTCTTCACTATCCTATCTATCTCCCTTTCAAGGAGCTATGAACCTGCACTCCAAGGTCTCTTTGTTCAGCAACATTCCCTGCGATCTTACCATTAAGTGTATAAGTCCTGCTAAGATTTTCTTTCGCAAAATGCAGCACCTCGCATTTATCTGAATTAAACTCCATCTGCCACTTCTCAGCCCATTGGCCATTTGTTCAATCTGAGGTGACCCTCTTCGCTCTCCACTACACCTCCAATTTTGGAGTCATCTGCAAACTTACTAATTGTACCTCTTATGCGCACATCCAAAACATTTTTGTCAATGACAAAAAGTAATGAATCCAGCACCGATCCTTGTAGCTTAATTGCCACTCTAAAAAGGGCTTTTATATAGCCATGACGATATTGTCCAATGAATCACATATTAAGAATTATGAACGTATGAATGTGTATCAGTTCATGCTCTCGAAGAACAAGAGCTATCGCGTTGGTATGATGAGCCATATTATTTATTTATTATTTATTGTTTATTTTTGTTTTTCTTCTGTCCGACTGGAGACTTTAACTAATTTTGTATACACATGCACATTATTGTAATTTTGTTCAGTTATTTGAGTTGTGTTGTTATTGGTTTAATATAATAATAATAAAACCTTTTTCAATAAAAAAAATTGTTAAAAATTAAAATGCTAACTGTGAGAGGTAATTTCGGTTTAAACTTTAAGATGTGCCTGGACCACAGACTGATCTATAATAAAAGACAAAACTTTTGTTTCTTTTCTAACAACCATTTTATATACTCAAAAGTAGAATAGTTTAAATTGTGCAGAATGCTGACAATTTGTGAGCGATAGTAAAAATAAGCAGGCTCTTGATTGATGAAGCCATTAACACAGCAGGGAAGGATGAGTCCTTGACTGATAAGACTGCTAGCACAGACAGAGAAGAATAAGTCTTTGACTGATAAGACTACAGGGTGAGAAAAACAACAACTTTAGAGACTCTGAAGACATTTGTTGCAGACTTTGTGATAAGGGTACAAATCGAAGAATAATGATGTTTTTAAGAATGTGAACCTCATGGCTTGTTAGAGCCAAGGAGGGGAGGGACTTGTGCTGTATATAATGGGAGACTTTGTAAGCCTCAGCGCGCTTTTCTCAGAAGAGTGCCCAACTCTGCAGACTTGCTAATAAAACTTTGTTTTCCTGAATTTGTCTAGAGCGATTATTGAGAAGCGATTTTCGTTTCTAACACTAACATTGATAGATTAGAGTCCCAAATAACTCTCATTGGAGAGACCACTCATGGTGGTTTACGTTGAAGGTCACCACACGGGTGATGGGGTGAGGTTGAGAGAGTATCCTCTTCATAGTAACCTCTGTCAGTGTAGGGAATTGAACCTGCGCTGGTGTCCTCCCTCTACATCACAAACCAACTATCCAGCCAACAGAGTGGAAGACTGTGTAATGTTACACACAGAATCAGTCACAGACAAAGGGCATGAGAAACTTTCATGACAAGGAAAAAGGTGTATTTGAGATAAAAATGTTCTCTGCTAGAAATTATATTTTATAATGAGGCAAGTGTTTGGAAGCTGTCTTTGGCTGAATACAGTAAGGTGAGACAAGTGAAATAACCAGAATGATTAATTGTGATTGGATATCGATAACCATAAAATAAGTGCATGTTTCTGATTGGTCTGTGGAAAGCATGCTGACTGTTGCATGAATTTATAAGTCAGATGAAATATATTGTTAGGAGACTCAGTCCCCATGGGAAATGCCTTCTGAACACATGGTAGAAGAAACCCGGGGTAGGAAGTGTCTGAGAATTGTCTGCTCGGTAACAGGAACCTGGGAGTTGAATGACTGAAAGTTCCTGTAACATGGAGCTGACAAAACCATCAGATCACCCCCGAACGTATTGAATATTGGAGAATATTTGAATGACAAAATTGTGTCATGAAGGATTTTAATTGTGTGTGATTTAAAAAACGTACATCCTTTTACGTGTTACACACTGCGGCACAACCGTTTTCCTGAAACTGGGAATACGTTGGAACAATACCTGGAACATTCCATAATTGACATTCTCCAAAATATTCTATAACTATGTGGAGGGGTGGGGGCATTAGAAAGGCAAGAGAGAAAGAGAGGGAAGGTGCTGCATGCAGTATTAAGAGTGCTGGAGCATGAGCCTTGTTTGTGGATCGGTGCTATAACAGATATACAGTGAGTGTGAGGGAGCAGACAAAATATGGTGACCCTTATCCTGACAAAGTGGGGAAGGTTATTGATGCTTGTCCTGTTTTGCTTGACATTTCGTCAGACCCCAGAAATTGTACTGAGCTGGGTGGTGAATTCAGACCATGTTCGGTGGGTCTGGTAGTGTGGCCCCCTCTGGGAAGAGAATGGTCCCCTTTTGTACTATCCAATCCACCAGAACCTCTGTGCTGCTGTCGACAAACCGTGGTGTAATTTCCCCTTCATTGCCATGATTGGGGAAAATTTGCAGGGCAGCTCCAAACTGAGAAAGCGCAACCATGTGCACATTGGCCTTTTTAAGCTGGCCCCATGATCAGGATCACGGAATACCCAGGTTCATCCGGGCGACTGTGAGTACCTCTAGTCATGATGGGTGGGAGAATCGGGCTGGGATTGTATGGGAGGGACACCATAGATTGGGATGGGTAGTTAATGAGATGAACTTGGTAAGATAGCACCAGGAAGCTAGCTCGGCTTCGTGAAGACAACCCCTCTGTCCCACTCAATGAAAATGTCACTGAGACAGTTTTTTGTTTGATTCTGCCCAGTGAGGCGAAGACTCTGCTGTCCTCCCTCCCAGTTACAATGCTGCAGAACTAATGCTCATCCAAAACTCTCCATCGACTGAACTCACAGCAATATTTCTTTTCACTCATAATTCTTCGAAATACTGACCCATGTTGCACGATACTGTCGGAATGTCTTCATTTCAGCATTCTGAAACCTGTGAACATATCCTTCCATGACATTTTATCTCAGACTCCACCCACCCTGTCTCCACCCCAAAACACACGCATTTACAGTCATATTGCACGAGACTGCCAGTATGACTGGCCATTTGGCTCAGCTGGTCCATGGCAACCAAAATGTCCATGCAGACTCTCCCCATCTCCCTGCCCTTGTTCTGTATCCCTCTAATCCTTTCCTATCTCTGTATTTGTCCAAATGCCTTTTCAATGTTGTTATTATACCCACCTCAATCACTTCCACTGATAGCTCAGTCCATATACTTACCACACTCTAGGTAAAAAAGTTGCCCCTCAGTTTCCTTTTTATATTTTTTATCCTTTCCAAACATTAATGGATGCCCTCTAGTACTCGATTCGCCAAAATTGGGGAAAAAATTGAAGTATTCGTCACATGCACGCCTCTCATGATTTTATAAGAGCTACACTTCCAAAAGAACCCCCTCAGTTTCCTACGCTGTAAAGAAATAAGTTCTAACCTGTCCAACCTCTGCCTATAACTTAGAGCCTTTAGCCCAGGAAACATCTTTGGAAATTTGTTCTACATACTTTCTTGTTCAGTAATGGCATTTCTAGAGCAAGGTGATCAAAACTGAACACAATACTCCAACTGCAGCCTTATCAACATCCTGTACAACTGCAACATAACGTCCCAACTTTTATACTCAATGTGCTGATGAAGGCCTGTGTGACAACAGCCTTCTTCACTGCCCTGTGTATCTGCGACTTAAATTTCAGATAACCCTGCACCTGATCTCCAACGTCCTTTTGTTCCACTACACGCTTTAAGGCCCTCTCATTCGTCATTAAACTCCTACCTGGATTTGTGTTTCGAAAATGCAAGACGTCACACTTAGCTATATTAAAATCCATTTGCTATTTCTCAACCCACTTCCACAGTTGATCAAGGTACTGCTGTAATTTCTGATAATGTTCCTCACTGTAAATTATGTCTCCTAATTTAGTGTCATCTGCAAACTTACAAACTTTGCGTTGTGCACTCTGGTCAAAATCATTGATATAGATAACAAACAGCAATGGGCCCAGGACCGACCACTGAGGCACTCCACTAGTCACAGACCTCCAGTTCGACAAGCATACCTCCCCCATAGCTATTTGCTTCATAACCTCAAGCCAATTGTGTCGCCAATTTGCAAGTTTACATTGGAGTCCATTCGATCTAACCTTCTAGAGCAGCCTACCATGTGGAATCTTATCAAAGGCCTTACTGAAATCCATACAGACTACGTCAACCTTCCTGGTCACTTCCGCAAAAAACTCTATCAAAATTTGTCAGGCATGATCTGCCAGGCACAAAGCTATGCTGACTACTCCAAATCAAACTCTGTCTTTCGAAATGCATGCATATCTTATATCTCCGAACTTTCTCAAGTGGTTTCCGAAATAGATGTGAAGCTTACTGGTCTATATTTCCCAGGATTTCTGAATAAGGGCACAACATTTGCTACTGCCCAGTCTTCCGGGACCTTGGTCGCTGAACTATCTTCTCTCGCCTCGTGCAGTGCTCTTAGATATATCTGGTCAGGACCAAGAGATTTATCTGAATTTGTGCATTCTAATATGTCCAACAACACTCGACTGTGATATGGACTGTACCAAGATATCGCACCAAACCTCCCAAAGGTCACAGGTCTTCATGTCTTTCTTCATGATAAACACAGAGGGGAAATTGAGGACCTCAACCATGTCTTGAGGTTTTAAACATGCATGCCCATTTTGGATTTTAAGGCGTCCTATCTCTCTCTAGTTGTTCTTTTTCTTTACTATATTTTGAATTTGGATTCACCCTAATCTGCTCAGCCAAGGCTATCTCATACCCCACTTTAGCCCTGCTGATTTCCTTCTTCAGTAAACTCCTGTATCTCCTGTGTACCTCAGCGATTCCCTTGGTCCCAGCTGCCTGTACTTGAGCGACGCCTCCTTTTTTTCCGGTCAGAGCCTCTCTTGTCATCCAGGGTTCTCTCTTCCAGACTCACTTTCCCTTCACACTCACAGGAACATATAGACCTTGAACTCGAGCTATCTCACATTTCAAGCCCTCCCACTTGCCCGGGATCCTTTTACCTGGAAACATACTACTCCAATCAAGCCCTGCAACCCCCTGTCTAATTCAAACAAAATCCGTCTTGCCCCAATTTAGAACATGAAACTGTGGACCAATTCTGACCCTCCCATACCTATTTCAACATTAATACCGCTCTGGTCACATTTCCCAAAATGCTTCCCCACTTTACCTCCGTTACCTATCCTACCCTATTTCCCAACAGTAGGTCGAGTTTGCCCCTTCCCGAGTAAGACCCTATACATGCTGCCTGTGGAAGTTTTCCTGTACACGCTTAACAAATTACGTTCCATCTAAGTTCCAAACACTCTGGAAGTCCCCGTCCATGTTAGGAAATTTAAAATAACCTATTATGACAACCCTATTGCTCCTGCAAGTCTCGCCAGTCTCCCTGCATATTTGTTCTTCTCATTCCCGTTGATTATTTGAAGGCTTATAATACAACCACTATAACACTACCACCCCTCTTACTTGTTTGCATCATTTTCAAAATGTCATTGGATATTATCTCAGTTATTTCATCTTTAAATACTAGAGTGATATGCACCTTAATCAGAACTATTCGTATTTAAATTGTTTCCATTTACATCTCTTCCTCGCAGTGACTTTCACATTTGCAGCACCCCTTGTCAAGGCACAGTGGAGATATGGAGTTGTAAATGGATGGGAGCTGCACATCCTGTCAGTTCCAACATTGGCTGCAAGTTGCCCCACACTGGGCAGCGATCTAACACAGTGTTACCGAACAATGTAACAGCCTGGGTTTATATATGAATGAATCAGTGCAGACTGCACAGCTCCCCACGCCGGACATTTAGCCCAGGATTATAGATCCAGCATTTGTGTGGGCTGCACAGAGTTTCACTCTGGGAATAGCTGGGTTGCATTCAGCACTTACACAGTGCCGGATCTACACAGTGCTCCCTCTTGAATATTAGATTAGATTAGATTACTTACAGTGTGGAAACAGGCCCTTCGGCCCAACAAGTCCACACCGCTCCACCGAAGCGCAACCCACCCATACCCCTACATTTACCCCTTACCTAACAATACGGGCAATTTAGCATGGCCAATTCACCTGACCTGCACATCTTTGGACTGTGGGAGGAAACCAGAGCACCCGGAGGAAACCCACGCAGACACGGGGAGAACGTGCAAATTCCACACAGGCGGGAATTGAACTGTGCCGGATCGGCTGGTTATGTGAGTGGGATTGCGAATGTGAGAGAACTAAACATCTAGCAATGCCTTTATTTTGTGTTTTAATTCTTGTAATTGGACTTTTCAAATCCTGACTCATTCGGTTAGACCCGTCCCTCTGGATGAGTCATGGTAACTGTTGTTACAGCATCTGTGTCGGCAACATGACCAACAAATGGAGCAGAGGCTGCGGAGAGGACAGTCTCCGTAAAATGGAATGAGGTAATCACCATCAGATCAGCCGTAGTCTTAGTGAATGGTGGGGCAGGATTGAATGGGCCACTAATGCAATTTATTCATATATTTCTGTTTGTTCCAAGCAAACTCCCCTTCTCTCCCAGTGCCCCATACTTGTGGGGACTGAGTCACCTCCTCCTGTTCCTGCGTAACAGGATCCTTTGGCCTCACTAGTCTCCAGATTTCCCTGTGCCCCTTCCTGTGTCCCAGTCTCGAGCAGTTGAGTGGCGGTCTCCTGTCCCTGTGCCCCAGTTTCAAGCAGTTGAATGACTGCCTCCTGATCCCAAGTTTGTGAAAATACATGTCCTCCTCCTGCTAGTGAGTAACAGGCTCCAATAGCTCCGTGCTCACCTGCTGTTCCTGTGGAATGGAGGTAAGGGACTGAATGGCCTCTTCACATTCTTTACAGCTTTTTTTGACGAAAGGCCTTTCTCCTGTTTCTGTAAAACACCATCAAAATCTGAATGTATTTTTGTTTTTGACTCTCAGTAATTGAGCAAATAAGCCGACTGGCAGAATTCAGATTCTGAATAGCCTCCTCCTGTTCCCGTGTTATACACTAAAGACTCTCAGAGATGTACAGCACGGAAAAAAATCGTTCGGTCTGGTCATCCATACCGCCAAATATCCTAAATTAATCTCGTCCCCTTGCCAGCAGGTGGCCCATCTCCCTCTATACACTTCCCAGGCATATATCCATCCAATGCTTTTTAAATGGTGTAACTGTACCTGCCTCCACCAGCTCTTTTGGTTGTTCAATCCATACACACAGCAGTCTCTGTCTGAAAATGTTGTCCCTCATGTCCCTTTTTAACTCTTTCTCCTCTCACCTTAAACCTTTGCCTTCTAATTTTGGACTCGTCTATCCTGGGAAAAGACATTGACTGTTTACCTTATCTATGCCCCTCATAATTTTATAAACCCCTTTAAGGTCCCCCATCAGCCTCAACACTTGAAAATAGCCCCAGGTTATTAAACTCTCACTGTAACTCTTACCCTCCGACACCTGCAACATTCTTTTAAATCTCTTCTGCACCCTGTCACGTTTGACAACGCCTTTCCGACCGCAGGGAGACCAGAATTAAAGACAATATTACAAAACTGGCCAAACCAATGTCCTGTACTGATTTAATGTGTCACGCAAATGTTTCAGCTCAAAGCACACACCAATAAAGGGAAGATCACCAAATGCCTTCTTCACTGCGCTATCTACCTGTGACAGCATTTTCAAGGAATGGACAATCTGCACCACCAGTCTAGCTTTGCTGTCTCACAGGGCAGCGACCTGGGTTTAATCCATCCTTTAATGACTGGCTGTATGGAGTTTGCACATTCTCCCCGTGTCTGCGTGAGTTTCCTCCGGGAAACTCCATGTTTTACTCCAACAGTCTCAGGATATACAGGTAAGGGTAGATTGGCCATGGCTAAATTGCGCACCATACCCAGGGATGTGCAGGGGAGGTGGATTAGCCATGGGAAATGCAGGCTCAGAGGGATATGGCAGGTGTTTGTCCATTGGGATACTGTTTAGAGGGTCGGTGTGGCCTCTATGGGCCGAAAAGCCTGTTTCCTCACTGCAGGGATTCGATCATTTCTATGGAGTTCTCCTTGATTGGCAATTTTCGACAGTACCCTACCTACATGTCTTGCCTTGATTTGTCTTACCAAAATGCAACACCTCACATTTAATTAAAATAAACTCCAACTGCCACTCCTCGCCTCACCTAATCAATGTCCCATTATATTCTGAGATATCATTCTTCACTGTCTACTACACCACCAAGTTTGGAATTATCTACAAACTTACTGACCATACTTCATAACTCAAGTGGAAATGATTTGTATAAGTGACAAAAGGCAGTGGACTCACTATTGATCTTTGCAGCACGCCACTAGTCACAGTTCAATGAACAAATGCCCACTGTTACGTCCTGTCTCCAATATTCAAGAAAAGTTTGGATCTAAATGGCGAGTTCTCCCTGGATCCCAGGCAGTCTAACCTTGCTAAGCAGTCTACCATGTAGAACAGTTTGGTTTTCTAACTGAATTCCATAAGGACAACATCCACTGTCCTGCCTTCATCAATCATCTTCATTACCTCCTCAAAAGCTTACACCGAGTTACTGAGACGTGATTCTCCAAAGTACAAAGCCAAATGCATATACATCCTCCCCCTCAAAGCCCCCTCCAACAATTTAGTCACCATTGACGTCATGCTCACCGATCTCGGGTTACCTTTTTTTCCTTACTTTCTTAAAAAACGACACTATGTTAGCAGCCCTCCAAGTCTTTTGACACATCACCTGTGGAAATCAATGATACAGATATATCAGCAAAATGCTGAGCAAACTCTTTCCTAGCTTCCCTCATACTTCTGGGATACAACTGATCAGGTCCGAGGAATTTGCTCGCCTTTATATATTTTAAAATGTCCTACATCTCCTTTTAATATAGATACTTTTCAAGGTATCACTATATTTCTTCATTCTCTCGCTCTTGTAACCTCCTCGACATTAAATACTGAGGAGAAATACTTGTTTCGTATCCCTCCCATCTCGTGTGGTTCCACACATAGCTAGCCTTCCTGATCTTTAAGGGGGCCCTATTCTCTCCCTAGTTAATATTTTGCCATTAACGGATTTGTAGAATTTCTTCAATGCCTCGTTAACTCTATTTCTCAAGCCATCTCATGTACACAATTTTCTGGCCTGATTTCCCCATTGACTATGCACTTACTGCCCTTATACTCCTCTCGGGATTCACTTGCTCTCAGCTCTGTTTACCTGACATATGCCTCCTACCTGACCTTGACCAGAGCAACAATATATCTAGCCATCCAGCACTCCCTGCACCCACCAGCCTTGCCCATCTCACTAATAGGAGCACGTTGGCTCTGGACTCTCTGAACCCAAGTTTTGATGGCCTTGCGTTTTCCAACCATCCCTTTACATGTGAATAGGGTATCCCCATCAGCCTTTCACAGGATTCGCCAAGACTTTCAAAATTGGCCTTAGTCAAAGTTAGAACTTTAATGTTTACATCAGGTCTTTCCTATTCCACAACTAGTTTAAAACTAATATTTGGCGTAACAGACTTGACATGTTCAATACACACTTCCTGCCCCTCTGTAACAGGCTCAAGATGCTGAATGGCCTCCTCCTGTCCCTCTGTAAACGACTGGAGAGGCTGAATAACCCTCTCTTGTCCATCTGTAATAGACTCAAGAGGCTTATTGGCCTCCTCCTGTTCTTCTATAACACACTCGAGAGGCTTCATGGCCTTCTCCTGTCCCTGTGTAACAGATCCGAGACATTAAATGACACAGTAACCCGTGGATTATGAGCAGCCAGTAAACTGTATCTAATGGAGGTCCATTCCTTCTCAGTTACAGAAACACAAACAACACAATGTACTCCAGGTTCCCTCTCAGTATCACTTCATACAGCTGCAGCCACACATCCCTTTGTTCTGAATGATTCTGTTGACAAAATGTGCCAATATTCCAGCTTTCCACCTTTCAAGTAGCAACAGGCTAATATGAGCTGAATTGTCTTCACTTATCCCTCTGTAATAGGTCCATAGGGACAGAATTGCTTCGGTCTGCTCCTGTTCAGCAGTCACAATGCTCTGTCTCAAGGTTATGCAAGGATTTGATAACAGGGCATTAAAACCAGGAGTAGCCTCACACTGGTCAATAAGTACCGTACTTTGTGTTAAGGTGTCTCGAATCTTTCCCACCCGACTTTTTTTATGCAGCCGATTTGTTATTTTATAACTGCTTCTTTTCATAAACAGAGTGGAACATATATAGATCCCTGCAGTGTCCTGTTAATACTCACATATACAAGGCAGAAAAGATTAAAAAGATTGAAAGGTTTATGATCCATCCCTCAGCAACCCTCATCCATTCCATCCAAACCCAGTTAATGTTCTCTTTTATAGTATTATGAAAAGTGATGTATGGAACTGGTTAACTGAGCCTATTTGTTCAGTGACTGTGATTAATGCCAGCCTCCATGGATTCTAATTATCCCAGTGGAGGGTTTCCATCTTTTAATTTAAATGGGCTACGTTCAATGTGTTATCCCAAACATAAGTGGGAGCATCACCGACAGCACTAACAGGGATCAGCAGCTCCAGAGAAAGGGGACGAGAGATCAGAATCTGAGAACGGTAGACAGGAATATTCCAACAATGGATTAGAATCTGAGAACATTAGACTGGAATGTTTCAGCAATGGATCAGAATCTGAGAATATTAGACTGAATATTCCAACAATCGACAGGCGCTTATCCGATTATGTTTGGTATCATTCCGCATTTGATTTTTTGTCAGTATCATCGCAGATCTATTACGCTGTTCTCATTATTCAATACTATTATTTTCCCTTCCTGGCTATCGTTGGTGTTCCTGGCAAGCGTCACTGTCCAGATTTTGATTTGTATAAACCAATTTTGACTGTCGTATTGTTCTTTCATATAGTCCACACTTCTTGCCACTCTTCGTGTTCCTGTTGCAACTCTGAATCTAGATATTCACTCTCCAGACCACTACTAACTAAATAAATGAAGGTGTTCAATTACAGTTTCCCTCTCTGCTCTGGCAGTGTTACTCACAGGTCTCTATGTTGACCTACTCAGTTTTAGTGTAGAACCACAATGCATTGCATCATTTCCTTTGTTAATTAAATATTAAGAGCATGGAGGTCATTGTCTACAGTTCTGGTTATAAATTCCACTTCCTTCCACTGTTTCCATCCCATCCCTGACCAATATCTGCGGCTGAAGCACACAAGTCACAACTGTGGGAGATCCCTTTGACCATGAGCTGAATCTTGACACCATTGCCTGACCATTTCTAACTTGAAATACTCACCAGTCCAGAATAGATCTCACTGGTTTATTCCATCTGCTGTTTGAACCTTGAGCTATGAAGTACAGTCTGAATGAAGCCAATAATCTGCCGCTGATGCTCCCGGCTTCAAACCTGCTGAAGCAAATCTGATTCGAATTCACACCAAACCCTCATCCATCTGTCATTCATGTGCACGCCGATGTATATTGCTATTATGTCTGGCAATGCCTTTATTTTAACATTCTCAAACAATTTACCTCATCTGTCCATGAAGCCTCCCTCGTTCTCTCTGCTGATTAACAAGAAGCCTGCCTGTTGTTCGTATTTAAAATAGTTTCCTCCATGTGCGTTCTTTCTGAAACAATGAGCTTCGCATTTAACCACGCCTATCGCGCACACACACACTCTCTCTCAGTCTCTCATGAACACAGAAGGGTTGGCAGTTTTAATAAGTTATCCGTCGATGCTAGTCTCGCTGAAATCTCACTTGATACTGTTTCCTACTGGATTGGACAACTGTATGCAAGAATGTATGTCTGAATGTTCCTTTTTTGACAAGGGGTATTTAGATTAGATTGGATTACTTACAGTGTGGAAACAGGCCCTTCGACCCAACAAGTGCAAACTGACCCGCTAAAGCGCAAACCACCCTGACCCATTCCCCTACATTTACCCCTTCGCCTAACACTACGGGCAATTTAGCATGGCCAATTCACCTAACCTGCACATTTTTGGACTGTGGGAGGAAATCGGAGCACCCAAAGAAACCCCACGCGGACACGGGGAGAACATGCAAACTCCACACAGTCAGTCGCCTGAGGTGGAAATTGAACCCGGGTCTCTGGTGCTGTGAGGCAACAGTGCTAACCACACTGGGTTTAGGTGATGTTAGTATATTGGAACAGTTCATTTGAAGAAGGTACTGTATCCATCTTTCCTGTAAGATTTCCAATAGATAAGTTAATCCAAATTCCTCTTCATTTTGTATGGAATTTCATTAGAGTGTTTAACCATATTGTGTTTTGCATAATGGTGAGTGGTTTGACTAGTAAAATCACATCTGGAACAGCCACTTCCCATCTAACTTTAAATTAAGGAAAGGTTGGCATCCAAGCTACCTTCTTAAAATAGTTTGAGGCAGTCTGGTTGGTCTATCGCAAACTGCGGTCTCTTGTCTGGTTCTAAATCGATAACACCAAATTGGGTTTAGAATTACAATCCCTCCAGTGTGCAAACAGGCCATTCGACCCAACAAATCGATACCGACCCTTCGAGGAGTACCATACCCAGACCCATTCCTCTACCCTATTATTACACATTTACCCCAAGGCACCTAACCCACACATCCCTGAAAACTACGAGCAATTTAGCATGGCCAATTAACCTGACATGCACATCTTTGGATTGTGGGAGAAAACCAGAGAATCCAGATTAATCTCATGCAGACACTGGAGAGTATGCACTGGGAGACTATTGGGTTCAAAGTTCGCGTATGGTAGTTATTAGTATCTTTGGTTCCGGATGTTGAATTCGGTCGGTTTGAGTAGTGTTTCGTGTATAAAGATTCTTACAGTCATTAAGAGCTTTCTGGATGTGGTAGAAGTAAAGTTGGGGGTTTTGCAAAAGGTAATGAAGGCAAGCTGTTGGAATTGGCAGACAAGCTGGAGTTGGGGTTGCGTTTGTCCGTGAGAAAGTGAGAGATAATTACAGCTATAGCTCGGCAAATACATTTGATGGAACTGCCATCAGAATCTTTGGAAACGGCTAGAACTCAATTTCAAATGAACATGAGAAGGAATCGAAACAGTTTGAATTATGATCAAAAGCAGAAATAAAAGAAAAGGAAATGAAGAAGAAAGAGAGAAAAAAGAGAGAAGAAAAGCAGAGTTTCAACTTCAAAAGTTAGTAATTAGAGAGGAAAGTTGACATAGAAGGTGGCGATGAAGGTAGACGGTAGGCTGGATGAGGAGGATAGTCAGAATGAGCAACCCTATAGTAGCAAAGAGCCTGATGGGGTTCTGTTTAAATACATCCAGGCATTATCTAAATTTGATGAGAAGGATGGGGGAGCCTTTTTAATTTCATTTCAGAAGGTGGTTAAACAAATGCAGCAGCCAGTGACCATGTGGATTTAGTTGATTCAAACGAAGCTGATAGGTATTTGCATCCCTATCAGAGGAGGTATCTGGTCAGTATGAGGAGGTGGAGAAAGCCTTCTGAAGCGTATATGACCATGTGCCAGAAGCCAACAGACAGTGTTTCAGGATCCTAAAATAGTGTCCCTGGTTCAACGTACATTGAGTTTGAAAGGATCAAACAAAATAATTTTGAAATGTGGATAAGGGTATTATAAACAGAGCAAAACTATGATGCTCTTAGAGAGATTGTTATTTTGGAGAAGTTCAACAATTCACTTCCTGCAGGCGTGAGAACTCGTGTGGAATAGCAGATCGTTAAAATGGCAAGATGAGAAGCTGAAATGGCTGTTGATGATAATTGAGTTCAGAAATCGAAGTTTGGTTTCTTTGAGAGTTTGAGAAGAATGTGCGAGATCTTCTTAAAACATGTATCTGTGAAAGTAAGGTTTACTGGCATAGGCCAGGAGTAGCAGGTAAAGAGGTTACAACATTAAGAGGTATAGAAGGATGTAATTCTTTTATGCTGAGACATGAGGAGCTATGTCATTCAGAAGGACTGTTGGAGAGATGAGAAGTGCTCCATTATGTAACGTGTGGTTGGAGCGTCCGGTGGAAACATCAACAGATTTATTCCACAATGGGGAAGGAGGCCTTGAGCTTGGTGTTGGCGTTACAACATTTCAGAATTTAAATTGCGAATAACGTACCTGAAACAAATCTTTATCACTGATTGTGACCACTTAAAGTTTTTGGAGAAGTTTAGGGAGAAACATACCAGTCTGTTTTGATTGAGCTTATTAGTTCGCCATTCAATTTGAAATTATACAGTTGACAGGGCGAAAAAACCTAAGTTTTGACACAATGTGGAGACTTGGATGAAGAAAGGCAAAGGCATTCTGTGGCAGGAGTAAAATGACAAAAATCTAATCTAGTTGTGAACATTTATATGGTCAGAGTCAATGTAATGTTTATGCATCGCAGTCTGCTAATAGAGGAAGATTAGGAGGTCTAAAGGAAATCCAACTTTGTAAATTGATGGATCATTTTATTAAAGGTGGAGTTGTGAGGATACTATCACTATAAAAAGGTTATTTACTCTTGGGTTTTTTGAAGATTGGTTTTAAAGGCAGCGGTGAAGAACTGAAAACAGTTTAAGTAAGTAACTGAGGAGACCTTTAGGTTTTATTAAAACGCTGGGAACAATGGAAGGGCAGTGGCCAGCTCTCCCAGACCAGGTTTTCTCATTTTGCTTTTAGCTGCAGCATTCAGAAGCTGTTTGGGTCCAAGAAGGTTTGGAAGTTTCAATACATGATCCCCAGCTGCCTTTCTCTCTGAGATCTCTGTGATGTTGATTTCTCCTGGATCGGAACACTGCATGTAAGAATCTGTATTTGAATGTATCTTTGTGCCAAACTGTGTATACTAAGAAAGTACGGTATATATTGTTTGTTTAACTGTTCTCACATATAAGCTATCCAAAAATGTTCATTTCTTTGATTGTATTCTAACTAAACCATTTGAATAGATTATATTTTGCTTAATGTCGATGGTTTGACCAGTCACAACATATCTGTAAGGCACACTTCACATCTATTTGTAAAATAAGGAAAGGTTTGGGTCTAAGCGGCTTTCTTAAAATATTTTGCGGGGAACTGGTCTGGTCCACAACACTTCTGGCTGAGGGTTTTCTGAATGACTCCTGTTGTTGAAAAGTTAGTGGAGGGGCTGGGGATGATTTGCTGGAGGTTGTGCTGTGAGCTGCCTCAGACATTCAGAGAGACCTGAGGATTTGGTGACCCAACTTTGGATGGACCATGGAAACTGCAGTTACAGCATCTGGGTCTGTAACATGAACACTAAATGGAGCAGAGGCTGCAGAGAGGGGAAGGTCTGAAACCACGGAGTGAGTGTGTGTGGGGAAAGGGATTTGCTGTATGCACTCTGGGATTTCCAAGACCAGCTTCCTAAGGGACACTTAACCCAGGAGCAGAGTGTGAGGGGACACTGATTGAACAAGGAGCTGGTCACAGATCAGTGTTACCTCCTTCAACATGGCCTGCAGCTTCACACCAGAGGGAGGATAGTGCTGTCAGTGATTGTTAGGGTCATGTTCCATTCAGCGTCGATGATCCTGACCTTTCCAGGCAGGACTGTGTGACATGTCCATCATCTCCCAGTATCTCAACATCAATGTCACCATTCGGAGACAGAGGATAAAAATAGTGGATGAGGTAAATATAATGTTTCTCCCTCAGCAGGGAGCTGCTGCTATCCTGATGGTGCACATGGCATCTGCGGAGTAGCCATGTCAATGGGGAGAGATAGGGGAACTGAAGGAGATCTCACTCTATGAATGTTACGGTGTGTCCATGCACAGTGCATCATGTTGGTGAATACCCCTGTCCTGACAGCAGCCACAGTTTCTTCATTCAGAAGCAGGCAGCAATTCCCATCGTCTTCGGGTCTCCATGTAGAAAGGAATGAATGTATATTGGATAAAGGCCGTCCCCTTGATGCACGTTTCAAAACACCATCCCCACCACCAACCAATCACATCAAAATATTCCATGTGGACGGAGAGCAATGGGGTCACTTGGAGTGTCTGGTAGCAGACGATAAGGGATGGACAAAACCTCCCATGTCTGAACGGGTCTAAATAAACCTCCAGTACACAGTATGATTCAGTCCTGTAATCCCTCTCCATTTCAGTAACATACTGCCTTCTATTATTCCTGTAAATGAAATGCCAGGTTATATTATGTTATATTGCACCTCTCAAACTATTACCCATTGCTTTTATCTCTCTGTATCTATTTTCAGACTCTCCACCGTCTCTTGATAATTTAATCTCGTCCTTATCCCAGCGATATCACCAAACTCAGTATTTGTATATCTGTTCTATCGTCCTGATCATTGATATCGATTGTAAACAGTTGAGGACCCAGCACAGGTCACTGTGTGACTCCACTGGTGACATTCTGTAAAACTGATTAAGATGGATTTATCTGGAGGAACTGCTTCTTGTTTGATACACAGTGCTCCCCCATTACTGTGTAACACGGTCGAAACGCTGAATATGGACGAGGAGCAACTGCGGCAGACCTAGCCAAGCAGTTATATTCTTTAGAACCCGACCAGTTCGATCAGTAATGCTACAGCTGAGCCACACTTGGTGATGGACATTGGAATCCCCCACCCAGAGTACATGTTGCTTCCTCCAAGTGTTGTTCAGCATGGAGGAGTACTGACTCATTAGTTAAGAGAGGCTCGTACACGGTAATCAGCAGGAGGTTTTCTTTCCCATGTGTAAACTAACACCATAAGACTTCGTGGGATACGGAGTCACTGTTGCGGACTACCAGAGCAATTCCCTTCCAATTGTATCCCACTGCGCCGCCACTTCTGCTGTGTCTGTCCTGCTGGTGAGGCAGGGGATATCCGGGGAAGATGATGGGTTGTCTGGGACATAGTCATACTCACAGGATCATACCTTACAGACAATGTCAGGCTATTGCTTGACGAGTCTGTTTATTTCTATTCACTGTTTCCTGCCATCTGTCCGATTCTAGTAATGTTGACGCCACACAAATATCAGACCATGACCATCACCAATAAAATGCAATCTAACCACGGACCCTTGGCATTCAATGGTGTTACCATCACTGAATCCCCCAGTATCAAACTCCTGGGGGGTAATCATTGCTCAGAAACTCACTGGACTCGCCACATAAACACAGTAACTACAAGAGCAGATCCGAACCTATGACTACTGCGGCGAGTAACTCACATCCTGACTTCCAAAAGCCTGTCCATCAACTACAATGCATAAGTCAGAAGTGTGGTAGGATACTCCCCATTTGCCTGGATGAGTGCATCCCCAACAACACTCAAGAAGCTTGATACCATCCTGGACATTGCAACCAGTTTGTCTGTCACTTCATCCACAATGCTCCACCATCAACACTCAGCAGTAGCAGTGTTTTACTATCTACAAGCTGTACTGAAATGATTCACCAAATATCCTCAGATACCATCTTCCCAGCACACGACCACGTCTGTCTAGAAGGACAAGGGCAGTAGATGTAAAGGAACACCACCATCTTCAAGTTCCCCTCCAAGCTATTCATCATCCTGACTTGGAAATATATCACCGTTCCTTCACTGTCGTTGGGTCAGAATTCTGGAATTCCATTGTAATGGCATTGGAGGTCAACCACAGCAGGTGGAAATCAGCAGTTCAACAAGGCAACACACCACCACCTTCTAAAAGGCCAACTAGGTACGGGCAAGAAATGCTGGCCCAGCCAGTCACACCCAGATTCACGAAATAAAGACATTTTTGGAAACCTTTTGTTTTAACAGAGGAAGGTTGCCGAAGTATCAAAGGGATCAGTGCTTGGCCCCAGATGTTCACAATACCCATGAAACATTTGGTTGTGGGAGTTAAATACAATATATCCCAGCCTGCTGACAGCACGAAAGGACGTTTGATTGTGTATGGATGAGGAAGTCGTTAAAATGCTCCAAGGTGACTGAGACGATTGGAGTGAATGCACGAATACATGGTAGTTGGAGAGCAGTATGAGGAGAGGTGACAGTGGCAACGTTGATTGGCAGCCTATGGTTTGAAAAGGGATTGTTTGAAACATGTTGACCTACAAAGGCGCGTGTGCTCATTTTCATTGTTTCCTTCTGCATAAACCTCCGAGGCCCATTTAGGGCAGTGAGTTCTGAAGCCAGAAGTCAATACTAAGAATGGCATTGGCAGGCTGACCAGTATAAATAGACCCACCAGGTGGGAGCTGTAACACTGTAAATGATCTGGATCTCCCTGTAAACCAGTCGCTGAAAACATTAGTGCAAGAACAGAAAGCAGGTAGGAAGATAAATGGTGTGTTGCCCTTCAATTCAGGGGGATTTCAGTCCAGGAGTAAGGGTGTCTTACTGCAGCTGTACAGGCCCTTGGGGAGACCCCAACCTCGAACATTGTGCAGTATTGTGTGCAGTTTTGATCTCCGTACCTAATAAAGGACAAACCTGACACTGAGGGAGAGCAGTGAAGGATGACCAGACTGATCTCTGGAATAACAAGCTTGTTGTGGGAGCAGAGTTTGGGGCTACTGGGCCTTTATTCCATGGGCTTTACAAAAATGTGTGGAGATCTCAGTGAAACATATAAAACTCTGACAGGGTGAGACAGATTGGAAGCAGTGATAATTCCCGAGGCTGAGGTGTCTAAAACAATGGCCACAGTACCATGTACAGGCAGGCCACTCTGCACAGAAATGAGAATAAATGTCTGCACTTACAGATTGGTGAACCTAGGGAATGTGCTCGCACCTGCAAGCCAAGACACTGAATATAAATAAGGATTTTGTGACAAAAAGGGATGGGGTGGGAGAGAGAGCAAGAGCACGGTGTGGAAATAAAGGGCCAGCCATCATTATATTGAATTGGGCAGCAAACTCCACCGACTAAAAGGACTACTGCAATTCCCATTTTATAGCTTCCCAAGGTTAATCACATGAACGGATAAGTGCATTGAGGAAATATTTGAACATGAACTGAATGGGATGGCTCATTATGTTGTATGACCTACTCCTTTCCCGGTGTTTCTGTGCAGTCTGTGGGAATGTTCTGTGAATGTTGTTATAAGATGTCAGATGTTAGGAAGGAGGTCTCTGCAGGGTCGACAGGACTGTGTTTCCCAATCCCTTTTCTGATACCGTTGCTGGCGCTGAATGTTCTGTCCGAATTTATGCTTTAAGACCTCGCAACAATTGAGTGTCTTGTTTGGCCGTTTCAGGGACCACTGAAGAGTTTCTCACATGTCTGTGTGTCTGGAGTCACTTTTAGGCCAGACCAGCAAAGCACGGGAGATTCACTTCCGGAAACTACATTGGAGAAGGAAATTGGTGTTTACAATCGACATTGACTTCAAGGTCACTATTCTGAAGCCAGGTTATGCATCTCGATATGTTATTAATTGCTTTGAACTTCCACCAGCTGCCAGAGCATTAGTCTCGTATGGATTATTAATCCAGTGACATTTCCACAATAGCACCATCTCCACATGGGGACCAATCAGAGACCCCACTGATCAGGTTATTTCTGTGCTGCTTGACAGCACAGAACTCCCACCAATTTGACTGTCGTGATGGGACTGAGGGGGTGGTAAATGGTCAGATTGTAATTATTCTCCTCTTAGGGGACTGGACATAGCTGAGTAATTTTCCTCATTACCAGGGAGATGTCAGAGTTGGAGCTGGAATGAAACACCCTCCCCAGGGACACGGCTTGTTGTGCAGCACAACTCTTCAGTCCTATTGCAGGAATGGTGTCAGGGCCCACTGCCTTTGTCGTATCTGCTGTGTTCAGTTGTTTCTTCATTTCACGTGCAGCGAATCAATTTGGTTGAAGACTGGCATCATGAGGAGGCTGAGGTGGATTATCCACTCAACACTTCTGGCTGAGGATGGTGCAGATACTACATCCTTGCCTTTTACAATGATGTGCAGGGCTGTTCGACTATTTAGTATGGGGATATTTGTGGATCCCTTTCCTCCAGTCATTTGTTTAATCGTCCATCACCATTTATGACTGAATGTGGCAGGACTGCAGAGCTTCGATCAGATCTGTTGGTCAAGTGCGTTAGCTTTAATGGATCAGCATCAGGTTTAGGTTCATATGGTTCTGACCCTGACATGTTCACCCACAGTAATTACCGAAACACAGATGGTGTTGATGGTAATGGCAGACTGAAAAGATTATTCGAGGCTAAAAATGACAGGATGTGGTTGAATGCAGGTCTGTTTCTCCTGCTGCTGTGGTCTGCAGCACTACATAAATATGCAGTTTTGAGCTGCAATATCTGCAATGTAATTCTGCTGTCTGTCCCTTAGATCACATCGAGACCCATTTAACCATCAGCCCTGTACTCAGTGACCTACTCTGGTTTATAATGTGGAAATACTTCCATTTTTGTGCTCTCATTCTGCTGAGGGTCTCTCCCCAGGTCATGCTTCCAAACTGACACATTCCCCAAAACAAATTTACAGATTTTAATTCAATTATTTAATTCATTGGAATCTTATTTTGCTTGAGTAATGCCATCTTCTGTGTTTAAATTGGATGTCTTTCCCTCTGTTTCTCTCCCTGACCATGATTAAGAGCTCTATCGTGTCAGTGATGCCAGCCGTATGTAATTTCAGAGTCAATGAATTCTCTGGATTACCAACCATCTTCACCACATTGTACGTTTCCTCTTTTGGTTGATGCCGTATTGGTCATGGCTGCCTTGTCCTCGCAAGAGCATATTTCATCTTCTTTGCGATGAATTTCTGATATCCTCCGAATTATCCACAGACATTCCTGCCTTTGCTGCTCCATGGTCTTCCTTGCTCGGCTCCCTTTCCAATTCACTCTGGCCAGCTCCTCCCGAATTTCTTTGTAGTTACATTGCTCAATTATAATCACATTACATCGAGAAGAGAGCAATCGATATAAAGCGAAGAAGGAGTTTTGAGAGAAGGGACGCGAAGAATAATGGGTAGATTTCTTAATTAGCAACAAAGAGAGAAAGAGAGACAATATAGACGAGGAAATATGCAAAATGAGAAAACCAGATCATCGAAAGGAGTAGATGAACATCCCCCAATATTTTGGCAATTTTTGTATGCTGTGGTCCTTTGGACAGTGCATGTACAACAGAGTAATATGTTCAAATGCTGGGTCTGATGCCAGAATATTTATCTCGAATAATATGACAGACACTAGCTTTGAAAAGAACTCAGCAGGCCAATATATTTAATTTTCGGTAGAAAGGGGATTAATTGAAATAAGTTGGGACACTAGAAGCAAGATTTTGGAGCATACATCATGTTACGAATGAGAGATTAGAGTAGAGAATTCCAGAAAGGGAGGGAACGTTGAGAGAACGGGAACATATCACGCCGGATGAGCGTCAAATAATGTTTTAATGTTTTATACATTTATACACCATATGCATCACTTTTCGTTAATTGTGTCTCTGTTCATTTACAATGTGTTGTGCACATGTGAAATATGTTACTTATCTGCGTGCACACACATTGACTAAACAGTGTATATAAAGTAATTTTTCCGCCATTGAAACAGTCCTGTTGTCGTGTTACCAGGATACATCAACACCAACTACCACCAAAAGACACGACCCATTATCATTATGTTCCATACATACAGACAAAGAAGGGCACACTTTTACTGGGACAAAGCACACACATACTAAGACACGCAAGGACCTTCTTAGAGGAATGGCATTCTAACCAGAAGTTCATCAATAAATGCATCAATTTAGATCCTATCGAACTTCTCTTGTAAAACAAAAGAACCGGACATGACATCACCCCCTTTCAGAAACCAAGAACTATAAATAGAGAGGCGGGAAAAAAGCACCAGCGCTTCAGCAGAGACTCTGCTGATGTTATCTAGCCATGGTGATGAAACGTCTGAAAACACACTTTCAAGCTCAGCGAGCCAACTTGCATACATATAACTTGTTATTTTTTTGTTTATTAGTGGAATTTAGGAGTTCTCTATCGCTCGCATTTTAACAGATTATGATTTGAGGTGAGCTTTTCTGGGTGTGTGATTTTAATTAACATTACTAAAGAGGTTCTCAAATTTTCCAAGAAAGTTTAGAAAGACAAAAGACGGACATGTTTTAGAATTAGCAAATAGTTTGGAATTGGGTTTAATCAAGGAGAAAAGGAAAGCTGAAATTGTAATGGAGTTGGTCAAGCACTTTGATGTATCAGAGAAACAGACAAGTGCAGTAGAGTTAGAAAAAAACTTAAATTGCAAAAATGGCAACTCGAGTTAGAAGATAAAGAAAGAGACGGAAACAGAGAGAGAAGAAAGAGAAAGAGAAAGAGAGGAAGAAAAGAGAGATAATTTGAAATTCAGAAGTTGGGAATTAGACAAGAAAGTTAAATTAACAGGATGGAGATGAAGGGAGAATGTCAAGCTATGTATACAGCTATGTTAATACATTGCCATATTTCGCTGAGAAAATGACAAAATCTTTGAAATTTTTTGAAAACATAGCTCGGCAGATGGCGTGTCAAGTGAGCTTGTGGGTAATGCTAGTTCAGACTAAGCTGGTGAGCACAACTAGTGAGGTATGTGCAGCGCTGTCAGATGAGGAGTCAAGAGATTATGTAGATTTCAAACATGCTATTTTGAGTGCTTATGAATTGGTACTAGAAGCATATGGACAGAGGTTCAGAAATAAAGAGACGGAACCAGGGCAAGCTGATGTTGTATTTGAAAGAATTAAACACAGTCATTTTGATAGATGGGTGCTGGCCTTGAAAATGAATAAGACCTGTGAGGCTCGAAGGGAGATCATTCTGCTGGAGGAGTTTAAATACTCACTTCCAGAGATGGTAAGAATTCATGTGAATGATCAGAAAGTTCAAGAAATGAAAAGCGCGGCAGAAATGGCAGGTAAATATGTATTGGTGCATGAGATGATATTTTGCTTCTGGGAGGATTTTCATCCTGTGAGAGATAGAAACTGGGAGAAGGAGAGATCCTACACGACAAATCGAACAGTAGAGAACACTGACAATAGTTTACCACAGGTGAAAAATGAAGCCCAAAGGGGTTGAAAGGGGATGAAAGGCCTCAGGTGTTCTCACTATAAGAGAGTGAAAAGCATAAAATTGCAGTGCCGATGGTTTAAGAAGGGCACTGGGAAAAAGGTGTTTTCACTGCAATCAGCTAGGACACACAGCGCTGGGCAGTGAAGGAACGCACTTTGGAAAGAAATGTGTGGAAGAGGCTAAGCCCAGTGACATCAGTGAAACTGGTAAAGGAGACTCCAATTGGAGCCGAGGAGCTGCAGAAGAATGCACTGCCAAGGCAGGGGCTGTGTATGGAGGCAGTGCCTGATCTCTATAAATAATTCGCCTCTGTGGTTGAAGTTTACTCAGAAAAATAGGGAGAGAAGGACAAGCAGATACAATTTTGTGAGATACGGGATCTGCTCAGTCTCTAAAAGTTGAGAAGTTGGGGCACTGGAAAAGCACAACAGATCTGGCAGCATCCGAAGAGCAGGACAATCGACATATCAGGCATAAACCCATCGTCAGGAATGTGGTGGCGGACAAGAGGGCTGAAAGATAAATCGGAGGAGAGGAGCTAGGCTGGGGGAAGGGTCACTGGGAGGGCGAAAGGAAGATGTAGGTGGGAGTGATAGTGATATGTCGGAAGGGAGGGTGGACTGGATAGGTGGGAAGGAAGATGGACAATTAAGACAGTTTAAGAGGGCAGTGCTAAGTTGAACGGTTGGATCTGGGATGAAGCTGGGGAACGGGAGATTTGGAAATTGGTTATGTCGATGTTGATGTGGTATAGTCTGAGAGTTCCAGCTGTCCTACCACCTATCCACTTCACCAAATTCTTCGACCTATCATCATCCTCCCCCACCTGCATCTACCTATCGCCTTCCAAGATCCCTTCAACCCAGCTCCACCCCCACCCTTCTATTTATTTCTCAACCTCTTCCCCCTCCCTTACCCCCCACTTTCCTGATGAAGGGCTTTTGCCTGAAATATCGATTCTCCTGCCCCTCGGATGCTGCCTAACTGCTGTGCTTTTCCAGCCCCACACTTTTCAACTCTGATCTCCAGCATCTGAAGTCTTCACTTTCTCTCCAGCTCTAATAATAAGAGATGGAAGTATTTTCACTCTTTCTGACATGTTACTCAAGAGCATGATAACTTGTGGAATGGGGACAAAAATTAAGCATTCTCTTGTGTGACATCAAGTTGGAGTGCCAAATCAAGATTGGGGAAGTAACGGTGCGAGTGAGTGACAGAGTGTTAGTTCCAGGAATGCAGTTTGTGCTTGGGAACGATTTAACAGGATCCAAGGTGGGAGAGGCAACCCTGTGGTGGAGAAGTCAAAGAAAGACTAAGGAACTGGGGAATTGAAAGAAAAATATTCAGATTTTTTTCCACACTGTGTGGTAACAAGATCCCATTGTCATAGGTTACAGCAGGAAGGAAAAACAAAAGAAAAAGACACAGGAGTTGATGTTCAGTTAAGTGACATGTTGTTTGATGTAACAGTGCAGAAAAATACCTGAAGAGGCAGAGGGTCAGGCAGAGGTGTTTGGTCCTGAAAGGCTAACGGACTTACAACAGATACACACACTTACACATATACACACAGAGAAAATGAAACAGAATATATTGTCGAACGTTACTAACTTAAAGATAAAATCCTAAAATTGAAATAGAGATCACAATAGTTTAGTGCGGAAGACACATGGGCAGAACTGCAACAGATTGTGTTACTAGTAGCATATAGTGTTACGGATAGCATACAGTGTTATGGGTAGCACATGAACTAAATGTAGGAGATAACCTAGGTGTACGGAAGACTCGGGCTAAGGTACATAAGCATTTCTATTGGCCTGGAGTGCACAAGGACGTGGTTATTTTTTGTTCTAGATGTCATACATGCCAAATGGTCGGTAAGTCACAGGCAGTAATAAAACCAGGACCTTTGTTGCCAATTCCTGCATTCGAAGAACATTTCCCTTACGTTATGACTAATTGTGTAGCTCCTCTTTCTAAACTAAAAGTGGAAACTAATATTTGATGTCGATAATGGATGTGTCTCCCAGATTTCCAGAGGCAATTCCATTATGGAGTGTAAAGGCAAAAAAGGGAGGTGGAGGATTTGGTAGCTTTCTTGACTCACTGTGGGTTACGCAGAGAGATTCAGTCAGATCAAGGTTCTCATTTTACCTCATTTTACCTTTTAAGAAGTGATGGATAGCTTAGGCATACAGCACTTCGAATCAAGTGTATCCCATCCTGAATCCCGGAGAGCCTTGGAAAATTAGCATCAAACGCTGAAGACCATGTTAACAGCGTAATGTCAAGATTGCCTGAATGATTATGATAAAGGGTTCCATTAAATTGCTTGCCATCGGAGATGCCCCAAATAAATCTACTCAGTTTACTTCCTTTGAGTTAATATTCTTACATGAAGTGAGAGGTCCTTAAAATAAATTAAATATAAATTGACAGGACCAAAGTCAGAGATCTCACACTTGGATTATGTATGTGAGTTGAGGTAGAGATTAGATGGAGTAGGTCAGTTGTCTAAACAGCACCCGAAAAGGACACATCATTGAGTAAAGCAGGTGGCAGATATAAACTCTGAAACTCTGACGATTTCCCACCCCTGCCTGACCCTCTGCCTGTTCAGAAATTTTTCTGCACTGTCACATCAAACAGGGTGTCAGTTAACTGAACATCAACTCCTTTGTCTTTTTCTTATATTTTTCCTTCCTGCTGTAACTTATGGGAGCTTGTTAATACACAGTCTGGAAAACATCCTGAGTAATTTTCTTTCAATTCCCCAGTTCCCTAGTCTTCCTTTGACTTCTCCATCACAGGGAGTGCCTCTCCCACCTTGGATCCAGATAAATCGTTCCCAAGAACAAACTGCATTCCTGGAACTGACACTCTGTCACTCACTCTCACCGTGAGAGCTACACCAAATATTTTGAAAAAAAAAGAAAATTGTGCTTGATGCTAGGGATATAGGGCTTGGAGATGTATTGATACAGAAAGATGATGGAATTGAATGGTCAGTTGGCTACTTGTCAAAAAAAATCAATGTCCACCAGAAAAAAATACAACGTCTCCATGATTGAAAAAGAATGATTAAGTTTCGCACTAGACTCACAATATTTTAATGTTTATATGACAAACAAATTGTCGGAGATGATTGTGGACAACGACAAAGCTCTCGCATTTTTTGGAATATTTAAAGATTAGGATGTGAGACTATTTCATTCCAGTCTTATGTTACTGGCTTTAAACTTACAAAATGTACATGCTGTGCGTACTAAAATGTGATAGCAGATGTGTTATCGCAGATTTAAAGAAAAACGGTTAGATAAGATTTGACTTATTCCAGTGTTATATAGGTGCGCAGAATTAATATGAATGGTATAACTGAGATTAATACTTTTGTATTTTATAATATTGGGATTAAGAATTAGAGGAAAAGAATTGATGCCATATTTTCATTCTGATGGTTCATTTTCTTTTCTGAAGTGGGAATGTGTTATGAAGCCGAAAGCTTGTCCGGTCACTTTAAAACAGAACAGGTTTTGCTGAATAGAAAGTACAGCCACAGATGTCAGCTAAAGGTCAGACTGTTCCACATGTCACAATTAGCTGGGAAATGGATACCTGAGTTTTGGTTGCTGTTTTGACAGCAATTCAAATGCAAGCAAAGAGTTTAAATAACGCTCAGGTTACCAGAAGCCAACTGAATTTGAATATTAATGTTTGAACACCTGGAAAGCAATCAAATTATGAGAATGATTGTATCATGGGGAGTATGTAAAGCCAGCATTTTGAACACTGAAGGGACAGCTACTGCCATCCAACAGCAGAGTAACTGCTATAGATCAGGAGTGCTAACTGGCCATCTCAAACACTCTCTATCAAAGATGCATGTACATGACAAACCTACTTGCAGTAAAAAAAACATGACCCAGGGAGATCAGCAGCTTGAAGAGTGAACTCAGCGGGGAAGATAGAGACTGTGTGGTCTTAAGATTGTAATGTTTAATATTTGGGTTGTTGGAACAGCATATTTTTACAGAGTTGGATGCAGATAGTAAGTAGGTAAGAAAAGAGGAGCTTGTATTTGTGAATACTTGTTGCTTAGTGTTCACTATTACAGTAAAGAAACTAACTTCTTAATTTTTGTTTAAATAGTAGAATGTAGGAGATTTGTGTCACTCATATTTTAAAAGATTATGAGGTGAGGCGAGCTTTTCTGTGTGTTGGTTATAATTAAGGGAGGGGTTCGACTCCACCTTGTAAATGTCCATCCACGCTCACCCCATTTCACTGCAGTTGGCCCACATCCTTCTAGTCCTTTCCTATCTACATATTTATCCAAATGCTTTTAAAATGTTGTTAATATACCCCCTTCAACAACATCTGCTGGCAGTTCATCCACGTACCATCCTCTGTGTAAAGAAGTGGCCCCTTAGGTTCCCTTTTATTCCTTCCACTCTAACCTTAAACTGATCCCCTCTAATCCTCGATTCTCTATAACTTGGAAAAAGACTGAGAACATTAACCATATCCATACCCCTCGTGATCTGAAATAGCTCTATAAGGTTCCCCCTCAATCTCCAACACTCTAAAGAAAACGTCCGACCTTGCCCAACCTCTCCCTATAACTCAGACCGTTGGGTCCTGGCAATGTCCTTGGAAATTTCTTCTGCGCTCTTTCTAATTTCATGACATCCTCCCTAAAACAACGTGACAAAAACAGAACACAATACTCCAAGTGCGGCCTTAGCAAAGTCCTGGGTAACTGCAACATAAATTCCCAAATTCTACACTCAATGCCCTGATTGATGAAGCCCAGTGTGCCAAAACCTTTCTTCACTGCACTGTCTACCTGTGACTCAACTCTCAGACAATTGTGCACCTGAACGCCAAGGTCTTTCTGCCCACTGCACCCCTAAATACCCTCCCATTCACCATGAACAACTTACCTTGATTTGAGTTTCCAAAATGCAAGACCTCACACAAAAATATTGAATTCCATTTGCGATTTCTCGGCCCACGTCCCCACCTGATTAATGTCTTGTTGCAATATCTGTTAAACTTCCTCACTGATCATGATACCACTTATTTTAGTGTCATCTGCAAACTTACAAATCATGCTTTGCACATTCTCAACCAAATCATAGATAACAAACAGCCATGCACCCAGCCTCCGGTCTGACAAGCATCCTTCTACTGAACCCTCTGCTTCCTACCATCAAGCCAATTGGCCATTTCCGCCAGAATTTTACGTGACAGAACTTCCAGAGCAGCCTTTCATGTGGAACCGTATCAAAGGTCTTACTGAAATCCATTGAAACTACGTCTACCACTCGGCCCTCATATCAACCTTCTTGGTCAATTCATCAAAGAACTCGAACAAATTTGGGAAGCATGATCTCCCACTCATAAGTCTATGCTGACTGCTCCGAATCTATCCCTGTGTAAGCAATGGGTGCAGACAATGGTATGCTGTCCTTCATTGTAAGATGATTCGTGTGCATAAGTAAAGCCATCTTCCTGCTGTTGTAGAGCCTTGCTGAGAGAGCATTAGGGGCACTCTGTACAGATTTGATCTACTTTGTAAGGAATGATCACCTCACCACAGACACGGATGATGGTAACATGAGGATAGAGTAAAGAAGCTGAGTGTTTAATCTGTAGACCTGTGAGAGACGAAGAAATGGTGACGCTGAACACGAGGAATGGCAGTGATCACTTATTTCCAAAAGGTACATTGATAGGGTTAGAAATTCCATACTTTCACCAAGATTGATTGGTTTGATTTCTTGTCACGTGTACCTCAGTGCAGGAAAACACTTAATTTAAGAGCAGTGGAGGCAGATCATAGTAAGCATGGCCAGGTAGATCATAGGGTGGAAGTAGACTTGGACAGAGTAAGGTATACAGGTTACACTGCACAGGACGTGCACTGGACAATATTAACATGAACATGCCCAATCCTCATTTTCCTGTTTAAGAGACTCAAGGGGCTGAATTACTCCTACTGTTCCTGTGTCAGTGACTCATGGACTGAATGGCTTCTTCCTCGTCCGATTGGGCAGGGCCAAGGGCCTGATTGGGTTATCTCTGGTTCCTGTTTACAGCTCGATGTGCTGATAAGTGTGATGATGCTGCAGCTTTTAGAGGCTATTTTGTCCTTATTTCTTTTCAGAGAGGGATTGAATGACCGTTTCCAAGCTGGTTAGTTAAGGCCACTTGAGTAAACAGCTAGGGAGGCATTGGGTTAATTTTAATGCAGGCTGAATGTGTGTGGCCAGCTCTCAGAGAGTAGGATCTCTGGGGTTTGGTTTCTCAGTAACATCAGAAACTATTGGGGTCTCAACAGAGTTGGAAGCTTCGGTGAATGTCTCCAGGCTGCTACTCTCTCTATATGCAGTTTTTAATTCCTGGATTGGAGAAATGTTTGTGACATTCTGGGTCTGCATTTTCCTTTCTGCCAGGGGCTGTGTTTATGCGATTTTCCTATATTTGAACAGTTCATTAGTAATAGCTCTTAGATCTATTATTCTGTTAACTTGTCCAATAGAATTACCTTATTCTAAATTCGTCTTTCTTTGTTTCATTTTATCTGTCGTGTTTAAATAAATTGTGTTTTGCTTCACAACGAATAGTTTGACCAGTCACATTTCATCAGTAAACTTACTAAATATGGCCCCAATATTCACATCCAAATTCTTGATATAAATGATGAAATGCAAAAAACTCAGAACTGATTCTTACAGCACACTGCTACTCACAAGCCTCCAGTCTGGAAAATACCCCTCTTCCTTCAAGTCAATTGTGACTAGCTTCCTCTGTATCCCATGTGACCAAAACTTCCTAACCCATCTACCAATCGGAATGTTGTGAACACCTTACTGAGGTCCATGTAGACAATGTCTACCAAACTGCCTTCATCAATCTTCTTTGTCACCTCTTCATAAAATGCAATCAAATTAATGAGACATGATTTCCCATGCAGAAAGCCACGTTGACAACTCCTATCAGTCCTTGCCTTTCCAAATGTATGTAAATCCTGTCCCGGAGAATCTCCTCCAACAACTTACCCACCACTGACATCAGGCTCACCGATCCTTAGTTCCCCGGCTTTTGGGGTCACTGTATCCTTTTCTAGTCCCACTCTTCCAATGCTCACAACAAATGTTAAATGTAAGCAGGTCGGTGATATGGCCGATGATATTGGTCTCAGACTGGGTCAGGGTCAGTTTTAGGAACAAGTCAGGTTAGTTTTTTTAATCAGCTGAAATAGCACGTTTATGACCCAGAGAAATGTTACTCAGTCTATGATGGAAAGATGAATGGCAAACGGTTTGGATATTGCAAATAACGAATCGATATTTCCCTTCCTAAAAACACTGGTATGCGCACACGCGTGCGCGCGCGCACACACACACACACACACACACACGTGTTCCCCATGGTAGACTAATGGAGAAATTGAAGTCATATGATTTGTAGGGTATTCTAGCTAGGTGAATAAATAACTGGTTGAGAAACAGGAGACAGAGAGTAGTAGTTGAAGAGGGTTTCTCAAAATGGAGAAAGGTGACTCGTGGTGTTCCACAGGGGCCAGTGTTGGGGCCACTGTTTGTAATATATATAAATGATCTGGAAAAGGGCACTGTTGGTATGATTAGCAAGTTTGCAAATGACACGAAGATTGGCAGAAAGCACAAGGGACTGTCAGAGAATACAGGAGGATATAGATAGACTGGAGAGTTGGGCGGAAAAGTGGCAGATTTTTTATAATATATTTTTATTATCAAAAAATAGATTCTTAAATATTACAACAAACACAAAACAATGCAATTAAAAAAAAACAAAAATAGTACAAAACTAAACCCAAATAATAAAAAAATTCCCCAACCCACCCTCATATACGAATGAATAAACATATATAGAGAAGTATAAAATTTAAAAAAACGAAACTAGCTATTTAACTAACTACCTAGATACCTAACAGCAAACAAATAAATAGTGTTAACTCAGCCCAGCCAAACAAAACACTCATAAATTCACAGTTCCTCTTCCCTGGATATTGGAATCATGAAACACAATCGTTACGGCGATATAAAAGACCTTGTTCGTGTGGCAGATAAATCTATGTCCAGGTATTTCAAAAAGGGTTGCCATATCTTGTAAAAATTCTCAGTTTTGTGGTGTATCATATTGGTGAGAAAATCCAGGGAAATATGCTCCATAACAATCTTCCGGCAACCCGACAAGCCTGGTGTCAGGGGGTGGGGGGAGGGGTTCTGAAACCTAACCTAGCAAGATATTCTTCTTTGCACAGAATGTAAGAATATTGAAAAGTATTTCCTCATGCAAGTCTGCATAAAATGCAATAGGTAGGCCCAAAAGGAGCGAAATAGGGTCCTTCTCCACGCCTACACCTAAAACCCTCTCCATTGCACCCACCACAGCGCTCCAATATGTTTGAAGCCTGTCACACGACCAAAGACAATTGGTAAGAATACCCGTACAGACCTGACATTTGGGACATGCTGAAGGTGTCCCCAGTTTAAATTTTGACAAACGGTCTGGGCTAAGTGGACCCTGTGGAGAATTTGCAACTGTAAAGCACGGGTTCTATTGCAAATTGCTATCTTCCTTACATTCTCCCAAATATCCTCCCATGCCTCAGAAGAAACTTGAACACCCAGGTCTCTTTCCCACGTCTTGCAGAGTCGATGAGACTCGTCTGAGGTGGCACCCCGCAATTGGTTATATAGAGTCCTGACAGAGAGTGTGCTCTTAGCCCTTAGTACCCCGCTTTCTATGTCAGATTTGTAGGGATCAGTCAAAAGTGAAGTCTTTTTTGAATAAAATTCCTAACTTTAAAAAAAAACCAAAGAGGTCTATGTTAGGTAACTCGTACTTCCATACTAACTGATAGAAGGAGATCATTACATCTCCCTCAAATAAATCGCTCATGCAAGATATACCCCTCTCGACCCAACATTTAAATCCTGACTCTATCATACCTGGTTGAAAACTCGGCATACACACTAAAGGTGTAAATAAAGATGTTTTACCAATATTACCTTCCCTCTGCCGAATTGCCCGCCATGCTTTAACAGTATTGATGTCTATTGGGTTATGGCAATATGACTTAACTGTCCTCACTTTGTCCAAAAACAGCAAACCAGTAAGGGGGCACCTTGCCTGGGAGATTTCGATATCTAGCCATATTAAAAGAGGGTCCACACAAACTCAATCACTTACGTAGGTCAAAAACGAGCTTAATTGGTAATTTTTAATGTCCGGAAGATCTACTCCCTCCAATCTGTGAGGCAACTGCAGTTTGATTAATTTAATGAGGGGCCGTTTATGGTGCCAGATAAAAGAGCTGAACCAACTGTTCAGTCTCCTCAGCGTTTGTTTATTGAAAATCAGGGGGAGCATCCGTATAGGGTGTAGCAAACGAGGGAGAAGATTCATCTTAATAAGCGCTATCCAACCCAACCATGAGATTGGAAGTGCCTCCCATCTTTGAAGAACTTGTTTATTTTTTTCAAATAATTGAGTAAAATTGGCTTTGAACAGACAATCCAGAATTGGAGTAATGAATATGCCCAAATACACAAAACCCCCCTGTGACCACCTAAATGGGAATCTATAGTCACTCTCAAGAGCCAACTCTTTCGTAAGACCACCCACAGGCATAGCTCTAACTTAGCAAAATTAATCTTACACCCTGAAAAAGCGCCAAACGCGTGAATGCATTGTATCAGGCAAGGCACTGAGACTGCTGGATTTGTAAAGAAAATTACAACATCACCTGCATACAGCGAGTTCATATGTAATTTTGACCCCACTTTTGAAGCTGATATATTGAGATCCCCATCAATGGCCGCTGCCAACGTTTCAATCACCAACGTAAAAAGTAATGGTGAAAAGGGACAGCCCTGCCGGCTGCCCCTAGAAATATTAAAATTGCTTGATCGTACCCCGTTGGTAATGACCGCAGCGAGAGTAACACTGTAGAGAACCTTTATCCATCTTATGAAAACTTCACCCAGACCAAACTGGTCTAGAGTATATAAAAGGTACGGCCACTCAGCCTGGTCAAATACCTTATCTGCATCGAAAGAAATCACCAATCCCTGTATTGACTGCTGTGGTCATGCTTGAATTACGTTAAGCAGCTTCCGAACGTCGTTGGAGGATCTGCGACCCTTTATGAAGCCCGTCTGATTCTCTTTAATAATAGAGGGTAACACAGTCTCTAGCTTTAACACAAGAGCCTTCGAGAGGATCTTAAAGTCCACATTTAAGAGCGAGATGGGCCTGTATGAAGCACAGCTGAAAATGTGTTGCTGGAAAAACGCAGCAGGTCAGACAGCATCCAAGGAGCAGGAGAAGCGACGTTTCGGGCATGAACCCTTCTTCAGGAATGAGGAAAATGTGTCCAACAGGCAAAGATAAAAGGTAGGGAGGAGGGACTTCGGGGAGGGGCGTTGGAAATGCGATAGGTAGAAGGAGGTCAAGGTGAGGGTAATAGGCCAGAGTGGGGGTGGGGGCAGAGAGGTCAGGAAGAAGATTGCAGGTTAGGAAGGCGGTTCTCAGTTCGAGGTATTTGACTGAGACAAGGTGGGGGGAGGGGAAATGAAAAAGCTGGAGAAATCTGAGTTCATCCGTTGTGGTTGGAGGGTTCCTGGGCGGAAGATGAGGCGCTCTTCCTCCAACCGTCGTGTTGCTATGGTCTGGCGAAGGAAGAATCCAATGACCTGCATGTCCTTGGTGGAGTGGGAGGGGGAGTTGAAGTGTTGAGCCACGGGGTGGTTGGGTTGGTTGGTCCGGGTGTCTCAGAGGTGTTCTCTGAAACATTCCGCAAGAAGGCGGCCTGTCTCCCCAATATAGAGGAGGCCACATCGGATACAGCGGATGCAATAAATGATGTGTATTGAGGTGCAGGTGAATTTGTGGCGGATATGGAAGGATCCCTTGGGGTCTTGGAGGGAAGTAACAAGGGAGGTATGGGCGCAAGTTTTTCATTTCTTGCGGTTACAGGGGAAGGTGAAGGGAGTGGAGGTTGGGTTGGTTGGGGGTGTGGACCTGACGAGGGAGGCACGGAGGGAGTGGTCTTTTCTGAACGCTAATTGGGGAGGGGAGGGAAATATATCCCTGGTGGTGGGGTCCGTTTGGAGTTGGCGGAAATGACGGCGAATGATACACTGTATATGGAGTTTGGTGGGGTGGTAGGTGAGGACCAATGGGTTTCTGTCCTGGTGGCGATTGGAGGGGCGGGGCTCAAGGGCGGAGGAACGGGAAGTGGAGGAGATGCGGTGGAGAGCATCGTCGATCACGTCTGGGGGGAAATTGTGGTCTTTGAAGAAGGAGGCCATCTGAGTTGTATGGTATTGGAACTGGTCCTCCTGGGAGCAGATGCGACGGAGATGAAGGAATTGGGAATATGGGATGGCGTTTTTACAGGGGGCAGGGTGGGAGGAGGTGTAGTCTAGGTAGCTGTGGGAGTCGATCGGTTTATAGTAAATGTCCGTGTTGATTCGGTCGCCCGAGATAGAAATGGAAAGGTCTAGGAAGGGGAGGGAGGAGTCTGAGACGTTCCAGGTGAATTTGAGGTCGGGATGGAAGGTGTTGGTAAAGTGGATGAACTCTTCAACCTCCTTGTGGGAGCACGAGGCAGCGCCGATACAGTCATCGATGTAGTGGAGGAAAAGGTGGGGGTTAGTGCCAGTGTAGCTACGGAAAATGGACTGTTCCACATATCCTCCGAAGAGGCAGGCATAGCTGGGCCCATGCGGGTCCCCATGGCTACTCCTTTGGTTTGGAGGAAGTGGGAGGATTGGAAAGAGAAGTTGTTCAGGGTGAGGACCAGTTCAGTCAGTCGATAGAGGGTGTCAGTGGAAGGGTACTGGTTGGTACGGCGGGAAAGGAAGAAGCGGAGTGTTTTGAGTCCTTTGTGATCGGTGATGGAGGTGTACAGGGACTGGATGTCCATGGTGAAGATAAGGTGTTGGGGACCGGGGAAGCGAAAATCATGGAGGAGGTGGAGGGCCTGGGTGGTGTCCCGAACGTAGGTGGGGAGGTCTTGGACTAAGGGGGACAGGCAGAGGATTGGAAAGAGAAGTTGTTCAGGGAGGATTGCAAAGAGAAGTCGTTCAGGGAGGACATCACTCCTTCGTAATTCCCAATTCCTTCATCTCTGCCGCATCTGCTCCCAGGAGGACCAGTTCCAATACCGTACAACCCAGATGGCCTCCTTCTTCAAAGCTCACAATTTCTCCCCAGACGTGATTGACGATGCCCTCCACCGCATCTCCTCTACTTCCCACTCCTCCGCCCTTGAGCCCCAACCCCCAATCGCCACCAGGACAGATGCCCACTGGTCCTCACCTACCACCCCATCAACCTCCATATACAGCGTATCATCCGTCGTCATTTCCGCCACCTCCAAAAGGACCCCAACACCAGGGATATATTTCCCTCCCCTCCCCTATCAGCGTTCCGAAAAGACCACTCCCTCCGTGCCTCCCTTGTCAGGTCCACCCCCCCCCTCACCAACCCAAACTCCACTCCCGGCACCTTCCCCTGCAACCGCAAGAAATGCAGAACTTGCGCCCACACCTCCCCCCTTACTTCCCTCCAAGGCCCCAAGGGATCCTTCCGTATCCTCCACAAATTCACCTGCACCTTCACACACATCATTTATTGCATCCGCTGCACCCGATGAGGCCTCCTCTATATTGGGGAGACAGACCGCCTACTTGCGGAACGTTTCAGAGAACACCACTGGGACACCCGGAACAACCAACCCAACCACCCCGTGGCTCAACACTTCAACTCTCCCTCCCACTCCACCAAGGACATGCAGGTCCTTGGACTCCTCCTTCGCCAGACCATAGCAACACGACGGTTGGAGGAAGAGCGCCTCATCTTCCGCCTAGGAACCCTCCAACCACAATGGATGAACTCAGATTTCTCCAGTTTCCACATTTCCCCTCTCCCCACCTTGTCTCAGTCAAATCCCTCAAACTCAGCACCGCCTTCCTAACCTGCAATCTTCTTCCTGACCTCTCTGCCCCAACCCCCATCTCCGGCCTATCACCCTCACCTTGACCTCCTTCCACCTATCGCATTTCCAACGCCCCTCCCCGAAGTACCTCCTCCCTACTTTTTATCTGAGCCTTCTTGGCACACTTTCCTCATTCCTGAAGAAGGACTCAAGCCCGAAACGTCGATTCTCCTGCTCCTTGGATGCTGCCTGACCTGCTGTGCTTTTCCAGCAACCCATTTTCAGCTCTGATCTCCAGCATTTGCAGTCCTCACTTTCTCCTGTATGAAGCACAGTCTTCCGGATCCTTCCCTTTTTCAAGGATAAGTGAAATATTGGCCTCTCTCAGAGATGGTGGGAGACAAACATGCCTGTATGAATCATTAAACATATTCAGCATCGGGCCTGACAGTATACTTATAAAATCCTTATAGAATTCACTAGGAGGTCCATCATGATCGGGCGCCTTTCCACTCTGAAGCTGCCTCACAGCTTCCTGCTCTTCTTGCTCTGATAATGGGGCATTGAGAAAGGACTGTTGTTCGGGAGTCGTACCTGGGAGCTTCAGATCTCTAGAAAAGGATTCCATTTTTTCCTGCCCCTCCTCACAATTCTCAGACTGATATAACTTAGTGTAGAATCTCTGGAACGCCACATTCATCTTTTTAGAATCACATGTTTGGTACCCAGACCCTTCCCTAATTGCTGTCATGGTTTGTGGGGCACTTCCCTTTCTGGCAAGGTATGCTAAGTATTTGCCGGATTATTACCATGCTCGTATAACCTTTGCTTTGCAAAAGCCAGCTCCTTCTTTGCCATCTGCATGAGCACCGAATTTAGTGTCGACCACAGTGCCGTAATCCTCTGTAGTTTGACCAAGGAGAATCTGTCAAAATAGGCCTTCTCGGCTGCTTTCAAACGTGCTTTAAAGAGACGTTCCTGCTCACTCTTCTGCTGCTTCCTACTGGTGGAATATGAAATAACTAACCCTCTGGCATAAGCTTTGGCAGTTTCCCAGAGAACAGATGAGCGATCAACCGAGCCTATGTTGATGTCTAGGAATGCCCGAAATTCCCTAGAGAAATAATCTGCATATTTATGTCCATGAGAATAAAGTGGTCCATTCGCCAGTACATGGAATCCATTGTAACATCATTAATTTTAACCATGAGGTAAACTGGAGCATGGTCAGTGATGGGAATATTACCAATCGTACAGGATGCCACCAGATCCAGGGTTACGACAGGGGTCAGAAAAAAATCAGTCCTTGTGTGACATTTATGCGAATTGGAGAAAAACGTGAAATCCGTACCTGAAGGGTGGAGATACCTCCAGACGTCCACCAACCCTAATTCCCCACACAGACCTAATAACTATTTAGTTTGTGCAGAGGGTATCGAGGGACCTTTAGGCAACCTGTCTATGTGGGGTCCATGAGGCAGTTAAAAACTCCCCATATAATGATGTGCCGAGACTTGAGACTTATCAGTTTAGAAAAATCATCTACCAAGAATTTAAGAGGATGAGCTGGGGGACAATAAACATTTAAAATGCCATATTCTTCCCCATTTATTAAGGCTTTAAGAATTACAAACCTCCCGTATGTGTTTTTAAAAAGTCCAACAATTTAAATGAGAGAATCTTCCTTACAGATACAGCCAATCCTCTACTTCTGATATTGTATGATGAAAAATAAACTCTGTCAAAGCCATTCTGCTGTAATTTCACATGCTCATTGTCATCCAAATGTGACTCCTGTAACAAACCAATATTCACCTTCTCCTTTCTCAGACTCAAGAGTACCTTCTTCCTCTTAGTTGGTTAATGACTTCCCTTGATATTCCAGGTACACCATTTAATCAAAGCATTAGCCATAATCTTCTGCCATTACATTTAATTTCCAGAGAGGAAAAACCCGAACCATAAATTGCTGAGCCTTAGTGTCGCATGGTCCACCAAATATAAAACCACTACATTTAACAAACATACAAAATTATTAAAAGTAAAAAAACAACAAAAAACAGTCAACAAACCAACATATAAAGCGCCAATAGCGCTGAGTAGGGGGAACTCACCCCCTACCGGGGAGGGGGGGGGCAACTACCCGTCACTAACTGCCCATAAATAGGCATCTAACCATCTCAACCACCTTCACTTCTCCCAGCTAGAGCCACATAGCAAGCACAAGCTAAAAAGAATAAACACCCCATAGAATAGCAATATGAATAAAATCATGCTATCATTTAAAAAGGGGGAATAAATACCCCACACATCCTTTGGTATGTCCTAACTTAGAAATTTAAATGTACATCTTAACAACCGCCAGACATAATTTGAACCAAATTATTATCAATAGAGGAAAAAAAAGGAAAACCAAAGCTCCAACCGGATATCCTCCATTTCTTTTACAGAATGCTAAACGCATACACAAGCAACAATATTTATACATACTACATTTTTGTTAAAATTCGGTTAGTTTGTCCACAAAGTCTCTTGTCTTCTCCGATGTGTCAAAGAGATGCATGGATCCACCTAAGGTGATCTGAAGCACTGCTGGATATCTCAGGGAGTACTGAATCCCAAGCTCCTTCAGTCTTCTCTTGACACCATCATACGACTTTCGTTTCTTGATCACCGCCGCTAAAAAGTCCTGAAAAAACATGATCTTATGCGCCTCATAAATTAGGGCATTTGGATCCTTCCCCTAGAGTCAGGAAGCCTCCATGACTCTCTCCTTATCCCGGTAATGATGGAACCGCACCAGGAAAGGACGAGGGCATTGAGCCAGACCCGACTGCGTGTTGCAACCCGGTGAGCCCTCTCTATCTTCAATCCTCTTATGACAGTCTCCAAGTCAAGGAATTTCGGAAGCCAATCTTCAACAAATTCCGCAGGCCGCTCAACTTCTTTATCCTCAGGCAGCTCACCTTCTTTACCCCCAGGCAGACCGATGATCCAAATGTTGTTTTCTCCTGCCCGTGTTTTCAAGATCATCCACTTGGTCACGCAAATTACGAACCTGCGTCTTCAGGACTTGAATCTCTTCCTTGAGCTTCCACCACTGTGACCCTGTGCTCCACCTCATCCATGCTCTTCTTCAGGTCTCCCAGCTGCTGCTCATGCTTCTGCAGCATGAGAGAGACTGGAGCCAGCTTCACTTCAATCTGTTTCCCCAACATCTCGCGAGATTTCGAGAGCTGGTTCACCAGGTCCTGGAGAGTAATCGGCGCCAAGGCTGCTGCAGGTTGAGCTGCAGGACCGGCCTCAGATGCTCCTCCTCCTAATTAGGCATTTCTGTACAGCTGAAAATACAGGTAAGTCAATTTTTAAATGTTTCTTGGGGCTCCACAATCTTTCCAATGCCCCAAGAAATCCTGATGACCTGGGTTGGGTGGGGTGAAGAACCGTCCTGCTACTGGTGCGATGCGAAGCTCTACAGTGTGATCTTCTCAGATCACCGCCATCTTAGATCCCCGTGGCAGACAGTTTTTAATCCAGATAAATGTGAGGTGATGCATGTAGGCAATACTTATTCTAGAGCGAATTATACAATGAACGGAAGAGCCTTGGGAAACGTTGATGTGCAGAGAGATCTGGAAGTGCAGGTCCTTTTTACCCTGAGGATTGTTGCACAAGTGGACAGTGTGGTCAAGAATGCATATGGCATGCTTGCCTTCATTGGACGGGGTATTGATTATAAGAAGTGGCGAGTCATGTTAACATTGTACAAGACGTTGGTTCAGCCGTATTTAGAATACTGTGTACAGTTCTGATCGCCGCATTACCAAAATAATGTGGACGCTTTGGAGAGGGTGCAAAGAAGGTTAACGAGGCTGTTGTTTGGTATGGAAGATGCTAGCTATGAAGAAAGGTTGAGTAGGTTAGAAAAAAGTAGATTGAGGGAGAACCTGATTGAGCTTTACAAAATCATGAAGGTTATAGACAGGAAAGATAGAGACAAACTTCTTTTCCCAGGGTGAAGGATTCAATAACGAGAGATCACGGTTTCAAGGTGAGAGGTGGAAAGTTTATGGGAGATACACACGGCAAGTACTTCACACGGAGGTTTGGGCATTTGGAATGCGTTGCCAGCAGAAGTGGTAGAGGCAGGCATGGTAGATTCATTTAAAATGCATCTGGATAACTGCATGAGTAGGTGGGAAGCAGAGGGTTACAGATGCTTAGGAGTTGACCGACAGTAGATTTGGATCGGCTCAGGCTGGGAGGAATGAAGGGCCTTTCGCTGGGCTGTAAATTTTCTTTGTTCTACTCGCACAAGCTCCTAGCAATGGGATTTCATCCTGGAAACGTTCGATTTCGCTGAATTCCCTTTGCATTAGGCAGTGAGGAAATTCCAATGAATTCTGGTCAGCGATCGCCCAAAGAGCAGCACGGTGGCTCAATGGTTAGCAACGCTGCTTCACAGCACCAGGAACTTGGTTTTGATTCCTGCCTCGGGCGACTATCTGCGTGGAGTTTGCACATTTTCCCCTGTTTGTGTGAGCTTCTAATGAATGCTCCAGTTCCCTCCCACAGTCCAATGCTGTGAGGGTTAGGTGGATTTGTCATGCTAAATTGTCCACACTGTTCAGGGATTTTTAGGTTAGTAAAATTAGTCAGGGGTAAATGGAGGGGAACGAGTTTTGAACATTACCACACGAATTCAGGAATTAGAACCAAATACAGAGTGGTAGCTTAGAGGCAGGGACACTACCCACTGCACTACCATACCCAGATTTTGTGTCATATTTTAAGTGTCAGCTTTCAGCTCGGTGTGGATTTAGTATAATCAGGTTACCATTACTGAACTACACAAAACACTTTCTTTGTTAAACAAATGCAGGATATTTGTCTCAACTATAGGATGTTGAGTGCACGTGCTGTGCCATTGAAATTAACTATGATCGTCTTTAATTGCTATTATCTGTAGTCTGCAATATTAGGGAAAGAAATCCTGCAAGCACACACTGCATACTGAACAGTCTCGAATAGATATTTATTACTGATCACCAGAGACGGAGAAAGACCATAATTTCTGGCCCCAAAACACCGCTCAGTATTACCCAACTCTCACGTGTGTCTGCCCTCTGCCTAAAACCATGAAATGTTACCTGACCACTGTTTACATTCAAGCCTCCCATCCTCACCCCCCTGACTGTGTCTGCAATCTGTCCCTCCTCCCCAACCACACAAGGCAACCCAAGCTCAGGGTATTTGCGAAAATCAAGGCCGGAGTATGCAGGCTTCCTGGAGATGGGGATGGAATTTTAAAATTAAACGGGGAAGGTGAGGAGACAGTGATATCACTCACTGGGCTGAGGAGTGGCAGATGGTGTATAGTTTGGATTAATGCGAGGTATTGGATTTGGTAAATCAAAAAAGAGCAGGACTAATACAATTAAAAGTAGGGCCTTTGGCAATGTTGTAGAACAGTGACCTAGGCCGTCAGGTATAATTCTTTAGAATTTGCATCTCATATAGATAGTGTGGTCAAAAAGGCGTTCAGCACACTTGTCTTCATTGGTCAGACCTTTGTTTATCGGAATTGGGAAGTCATGTTGAGGATGTACAGGACATTGGTGAGACCTCTTCTGGAATACTGTGTCCAGCCTGGTCATCCTGCCAGCTCATTCCATAGGCACACTACCCTCTGGGTGCATAAACTGCCCCTTAGGTCACTTTTAAATGTTAGCCGTAAGACCTTAAAGCTATGCTGTCTAGTTTTGGTCCACCCCTACCCTCAGAAAAGGAATTGACTATTCACTTTGATATTATTGACCTTGATATTATTAAGCTGCAGAGGGTTCAGAACAGATTAACTTGGATGTTGCTGGGAATGGAGGGATTGAGCTATAAGGAGAGGCTGGATAGGATGGAAAATTTCTCACTGGAGAGTATGAGATTAAACGGTAACTTTACAGAGGTTTATAACATCATGAGGGGTACAGATAAGCTGAAGGGCTGATGTCTTTTCGCTAGAGTCGGGGGATTCAAGACTGGGGTATAGTTTAATGTGCGCAGAAAAAGATTTACAAAAGTCATGAAAGGCAATTGTTTTGGACAGAAGATGGCTTGTGTGTGGAATGAACTTCGAGAGGAAGTGGTGAAAGCAGGGACAGTTAAAAATTTTAAAGGAGATTTAGATCAGTACGTTTATAATACATCAGTTTGGATGGTGCTGTGAGCAGCTGCCCTCTCCCTCCCCATCTCTGAATGAATCCCTGTTGGTTTTCCCCCTCTACCAATGGCTGTGCAGTGGCGTGTGGAGGTCAGCAGAGGGAGGCATTGCATCAGTTTAAAGAGCACGGAGACTGCCAGACCTGCCCCACACAGAGACACACAGATACAACACACAACATTTGTTAGGACACGGCGTGAAGCACATCTTGGAATATAAACTAAATATAAAGAAATGCTCAATTCACCTCATAAAATATAAAAAAATGAGTCGCAGAGAACCCCCAAATTCCAATGTTTAAATAAAAAAAATCAATTTTTTTTTTACTCTGAAAGTAAACATTTTACATCAACTATTCACAACTCTGAGACCCTCTTTCTCTAAACTGCTTATTAACCAACTCCAGCTATATAGCAATATACTGTTTTAATAGCTGCTTATTGAAATTGCATTAACTTAATGTCAAAACCACACAGCAGCTGTTGATTTCGATGTCTTCTTCACTATAGATCTCCCTGGGTCATCTTCTTTCTGTTTACTGCGGATATGTTCCATATGAGAAGGTACCTTTGATAGAGAGCGTTTCCTAATTTCTTGGATCTGTGTTGATGGCATTTGCTCTGTCTGCAATTTTCAAAATGCCTGCATTCTTAATATCCACAACATTGTATTATCTCATTGGTTCGATTTTCGAAAAACAACAAATTCAAACGTGATTTGGTTTTAGTCTCCAGGTTTTAGTCATCCTGATTGTCAAAATTCGAAAAGCTGTCCAAAGAGCAACCATCTCAGGGATCTATGTCATAGCCAAATGGGATATATTTTCAGGTGTCTTTGACACTCACGGTCTGCCATCCTCTCATACCACAGGTGCTTAGAAGCTCTCAGTTCAGAACAGCTTTCCCTTTCCCTTAAAGGTACAGTGCACACTTTCAACTTCATAACATTAATACCATGCTGTCAATGTAGATAGGTGGAGCCTACCCGGATTTCTACGTGATTTGTCAATATTTCATTCACTCCGTGTCGTGTGTGTCAGGATTTTTGTTGTTCCATTGACAGCATGTCATGATTCGACTCTGTCCCTGGGAATATAGTAGTATTTCACTTGCTCATACTCGTGAGTGTGTCAGGATTTCAGTTCTTTCATGGAGACTGTGACACGATGACAATCTCAACGTTTGTGGAAGGCACCAATCTTGGACGAATTGTGAAGGTTATGGAGGATAGTGTGCAACTAAAGCAAGACAATTACAAAATGGTGTAGTTTTAGGGCAGATGGGGATCAATGCAGAGCAGTGTGAGGTGATGCACTTTAGTAGGAAGGACATTGAAAAACAATATAAAACTGGCTGTCCCATTATAATAATGGTGCAGGAACAGAGGGTCCTCGGTGTAAATGAGCACAGGTTATTGAAGATGTCAGGACAAGTGAGGAGAGCAGTAAATCTCACAGATTAGTTTCAGTATCTGAGCTGTTTATAGGAAGAGGTATGGGAGGGAGTCTCCGTGCTGCCTTCCTGGGAGGAGATGGTGACGATGTGTTGTAAGCCCATCCTCCTACCCACCGAGACCGTGGGGATTCCAATTTATACCAGCTCGATACAAAAGGGAGATGACATCAGGGCCACTGCTTCTAAGTTGTGCAGGGGGGAAACGGAGCTGCCAGTGAGTTTAAAGTGAGATTTGCCCTTCACTGAACATTGCTCCTTACTCGATTGGTGGTTCGTGGATGTTTCAGAATCTCCACACGAGGCGTCCCGGTCCTCTCCAGCTCTTACTAGGGTCCTCCCCACATGGCGGGGAGAGGGGGTGAGGGATTGGATATCGGGCGCTCCACCACCCAGCTTGGTCCTTCCTGTCCTATTCCAGTTTGTTTATCCTGGAATGGGAGAAAGGGAGGGAGGGACGCTGGGAGTGGGTGGCCCAGCTGTTAGTGCTGGTGCAGGCGGGGGCGAGGGTGTTATGGTGAGGTGTCCAGAGGGAGTCAGTCCACAGTGTTGCATCCATGCAGTGTTATTAGTGTGGTGGTGGTGGTGGGGGGGAGGGGGGGGGTTAAAGTGGAGGGAGGGGGGTGAAGAGAGAGAGAGAACGTGCTGCATGTGGCAGTGACAGTGTTGGAGCATGAGCCTTGTTTGTGGGTCGGTGCTATAACAGATATACACCTGACAGAGTGGGGAAGATTATTGATGCTGGTCCTGTATTGCTGAGCATTTCTTCAGAGCACAGATACTGCACTGAGTTGGGTGGTGAGCTCAGACCATGCTCGGTGGGTCTGGTGGTGTGGCCCCCTCTGGGAAGAGAATGGCCTACCTCTCCACTAGCCCATCAACCAGGACCTCCGTGCCCCCTGTCGACAAACTGTGGTGTAATTTCCCCTTATTTGCCATGCTCGTGGTAAACTTTTCAGGGCAGCTCCAAGCTCAGAAATCTCAACAGTGTGCCCATTGGCCTTTTAAAGCTGGCACCAGTGCCAGGGATCATGGAATATCCAGGGGCATCCGGGCAATGGTGAGTACCTCCAGCCATGATGGGTTGGAGAATCGGGCTGGTATTGAATGAAAGGGTCACCATGGGGTGGGGTAGATAGTTAATGAGGTGAGTTCGATTTGATAGCACCAGAAAATAGCTCAGTCTCGTGCGGACTATCCCTCTGTCACACTCAAGGAATTTCAGACAAAGATAAATTATTGTTAGAATTTGGCCAATCAGGCATAGATTCTGTTGAAACTAATTCCAGTTACAAAAATGCAGAACAAATGCTCATCTGACCTCGCACCAATATCCAGTTTTTCCAACTTTCCCGGGAAGACTGGTTCATGTTACAGGTTGCGATCAAAGTGTCTAAATTTCAGCACCCTGAAACCTGGGAACACCTCCATCCATAACAATGTCTCTCAGTCACACCCTCTCTGACTATTTCCCAAACCCCTCCCATGTGGCGATATTTAAACTGATTCCCCCGCCATCTCTCTTTGGTAGTGATGTTCACACACAGCACCCACTTATAATGGCACAATGGAGATATGGAGCTGCAAATGGGTGGGAGTGGTACATCCTGTTATAGCAGCGTGGGCTGCAAGTTTCCCCACACTGGACAGGGTTTTAACACAATGTTACTGAGCAATGCACTGGGGTGGTGTACACAGTCCTACATGCTCGAAGGTGAACTGCTCCTGGTTTACAGATCAATGCACGAGGGTGGGGTACACAGTCCTACATGCTGGGAGGTTAACTGCTCCTGGTTTACAGATCAATGCACTAGGGTGGGGTACACAGTCCTACATGCTTGGAGGTTAACTGCTCCTGGTTTACAGAACAATGCACTGGGGTGGGGTACACAGTCCTACATGCTGGGAGGGTAACTGCTCCTGGTTTACAGATCAATGCACTGGGGAGGGGTACACAGTCCTACATGCGGCGAGGGTAATTGCTCCTAGTTTACAGATTAATTCACGGGCGATCACTGCACATGTCGCTGTGCTGGTTAGACTGACTGGTTGCGGTTTCTAGATAATGCAATGATGTGGTCAGTGAAGCTTCCCGTGACGGATGGATATGTAGCCTTTGCACAGTACATCATGCTGGTGGAGTGGATAGAGGGGGAAAGGTGATGGACAGGTCAACGAGTTCCTCGGAAAGTTCCATCCCCAACATTCTATAACTGACATTCCCCGGAACGTTCTGTCCCCGACATTGTTTGTGAACGGCCGGACGTCAGTGAATTGCACAGACGATAAGATCCCGAGGGAAGAGATCCCGTTCCAGGGAGAAGTCGACACTGTTCCGAAGGCCCCTCAGGCAGTTAAAGGGGTGAATACGTTTTCCCTGCGTTTACATTTCTTCACGACACAGGATTGACCACACTTTAGTCCAAAAGACAGAAATTCCCAAACTCCGTTTGTCTTCAGGAATTTGGGAGAGAATCCTTCAGGACAGCGCCGTTTCCGCCCTCCGTATTAGGAACTGGGAAGGAGTGACCTGTGTCTGCTCTCGAATGATCGACTGTGTGGGAATGTTCTAGAAACCATCTGTCCTTATGGATGTGTCTCTGTGTGATTGGGGAGGGAGGGTTTCTTGTGGTTTATGTCACATTTTTGTCAGTAATTCCGAACTTCCCATTTGTTATTCCAGCTCCAATTATTTTAATAAATCCCTGAATACAGGGACACATTTGAAAATCTCACTGGGTCCCCGATCAAACGGGTCCCTTTGCCTCCAGGCTGATGGATAATGGGTTTATTTTCCTTCCTCACAGTTAACGTAGTGACCATCTACGTCCTGCTTTATAAAGATTGTGGATTGTCTCCATGTGTCAGACGTTACCTGGGGGCCATGGCAGCGGCGGATCTCCTGGTCATTATCCTCGACCTGATCCTGAGACACATTCCCATTGTTTATCGGGAACAGTTTTATTTCCTGTACTCCGTCCCCGTGTGTAATATCCACGCCGTCCTGCTTTATGCAGCCACTGACTGCTCTGTCTGGTTCACCGTCACTTTCACCTTTGATCGATTTGTGGCCATTTGTTGCCAGAAGCTGAAAAGTAAATATTGCAGTGAGAAAACGGCGGCTGTGGTTCTGGGAGCAGTGACTGTGCTGAGCTGTTTAAAGAACATTTTCTGGTATTTTATGCTTTCGGCTCGGTATTACCTGGGGAACATCCCATGGTTTTGTGATGTAATACACGCTGTTCGACTATCCATTGTCTGGGTCACAATCGAGTTCCTCCACAACATTCTAACCCCGTGTGTCCCATTTCTCCTGATTCTGCTGCTCAATGTTCTCACCGTCAGACACATTTTAGTGACCAGCAGAGCCCGCAGGAGACTCCGCGCTCACACCAAAGGGGACGCTCAGTCTGACACTGAAATGAGAAACCGAAAAAAATCCATCATTTTACTTTTTGTGATCTCTGCCAATTTCATCCTGTTATGGTCAACGTTCATGCTGTTTTCTATATGGAAACGGATGTATTGGATTATGTATACTCCTGTCTTTCTCCATTGGTATGTGCTGGAATTGGGCTTCATGCTGCAGCTCCTCAGTTGCTGCACAAACACCGCGATTTATGCCGTGACCCAGACTAAGTTCAGGCAGCAGCTGAAGAATGTGCTGAAATATCCCTTCACCCAAATCCATCCATCACTCAAATTCCCTCATTAATCAATCCATCCGGGATTTTCTCATTTCAGTTCAGGGTTTCAGCGATGGAGCAGCCTATCGCTATGGTAACAGACTGAGGGTAGCGCTGGTTTGTCCATCCTTATCCCACAGTGGGGTTTCAGGGAAACATTTCAATGTTTCTCACAACTCAGGGGCCAGTGAGAAAAGGCACCATCCCACTGACTGTATCCATCTGTTCCATTTGTAAACAATAAAAATGTTGATTAAAGCGTGCCGAGCAGCAGAGTGATCGATGTTGTGTGTCTTTGTGTTGGAGAAGCTGAGCTGGAGAGAGACAGACTCAGCCCCAAGTCCTGGTCCTCAGGGAAGGGGAGGGCACCACGCCCTGAGCTCAGGAGCTGGGTTTAAATCCCTCTGTGCCCCAACCACTCCAACCTGGCCTCCCCATTTCTTCTCCCCTCGTCTTTCTCCTCATTTCTCTCCCTCTCTCTCACTGCAAACACTTCCTCTCTCACCACCTCAGGGGGAAGGGAAGAAACAGGGAGACGGAGTGCATCAGACAGAGAGGGAGGGATGAAGGGGGGAGAGAGATTCAGTCAAAGAGAAACGGAGGAAGGTGAGGAGACAGAGTGAGAGGAGGGGTGGGAGGGCGAGAGAGGGAGAGAGTGCGAGCGAGAGAAGAGGGAGGGCAAGAGAGGGAGAGAGGGTGAGAGGGCGAGAGAGGGAGAGAGGGCGAGAGAGGCGGAGAGGGCGAGAGAGGGAGAGGGTGTGAGAGGGCAAGAGGCCGAGAGGGCGAAAGAGGGATAGAGGGTGAGAGAAAGAGAGAGGGCGTGAGAGGGAGAGTGAGGGAGAGAGGGGGAGAGGGAGAGAGGAAAAGAGGGAGAGAGGGAGAGAGAGGGAGAGAGGCCGAGAAAAGGAGAGAGGGAGAGAGAGGGAGAGAGGGAGAGAGAGGGAGAGAGGGAGAGAGAGGGAGAGAGGCTGAGCGGGCGATAGAGGGAGTGAGGGCGAGAGACAGAGGGCGAGAAGAGAGAGGGTGAAAGACGGAGCGAGAGGGAGCGACGGCAAGAGAGGGAGAGAGGGAGAGAGAGGGAGAGAGGGGGACAGAAGAGAGGGAGAGAGAGGGAGAGAGGGCGAGGGAAAGAGAGAAAGAGAGGGAGAGAAAGGTGGCTAGAGGGCAAGAGAGGGGATAGAGGGTGAGAGAGGGCGAGAGAGGGAGAGAGGGCGAGAGAAGGAGAGAGGGTGAGAGAGGGAGAGAGGGCGAAAGAGAGGGAGAGTGGGTGAGAGAGGGCAAGAGAGCGAGAGAGAGAGGGCGAGAGAGTGAGAGAGGGAGAGAGAAGACGAGAGAGGGCGAGAGAGGGAGAGAGGGAAAGGGCGAGAGAGGGAGAGATGGTGAGAGAGGGAGAGAGGGAGAGAGGGCGAGAGAGGGAGAGAAGGCGTGAGGAGAGAGGGCGAGAGAGGGAGAGAGGGCGTAATGGCGAGAGGACGAGAGGGGGAGAGAGGGTGAGAGGGTGAGTGACGGCGAGAGAGGGAGAGATGGCGAGAGAGAGAGGGCGAGAGAGGGCGAGAGAGAGGGAGCAAGGAAGGGAGAGGGAAAGTGAGGGCGAGAGAGGGAGAGATGGCAATAGAGAGAGGGCAAAAGAGGGAGAGGGGCCGAGAAAGGGAGAGATGGTGAGAGAGGGTGACAGATGGAGAAAGGGAGAGAGAGGGGTTGGACGAAAGGGGGAGAGAGTGAGAACGAGAGAGGGCGGCATGCGAGAGAGGGAGAGAGGGTGAGAGAGGGGGAGAGGATGAAAGAGGAGAGAGGGCGAGAGAGGGTGAGATAGCGAGAGAGGGAGAGATGGCGAGAGAGAGAGAGGACGAATTAGGGAGAGAGGGCGAGAGAGTGAGAGAGGGTGAGAGAGGGCAAGACGACGAGAGGGAGAGTGGTCAAAAGAGGGCGAGAGAGGGCGAGAGGTAGAGAGATGGAGAATGGGCGAGAGAGGGAGAGAGGGCGAGAGTGGGAGCGAGGGCGAGATGGAGAGAGGGCAAAAGAGAGAGAGCGTGCGAGAGAGGGAGAGAGGGCGAAAGAGGGAGAGAGGGCGAAAGAGGTAAAGAGAGTGAGAGAGGGTGAGAGGGCGAGAGAGGGAGAGAGGGCAAGAGATGGAGAGAGGACGAAAGAGGGAGAGAGGGAGAGAGGGGGAGAAACGGCGAGAGAGGGAGAGAGGGCAAGAGAGTGAGAGAGGGAGAGATGGAGAGAGGGAGAGAGGGCAAGAGAAGGAGAGAGCAATAGAGAGGGAGAGAGGGAGAGAGGGAGAGAGAGGGAGAGAGGGCGAGAGAGGGAGAGAGGGTGAGAGAGGGAATAAGGGCGAGAGAGGGAGAGAGGGAGAGAGGAAGGAGAGGGAGAGAGGGCGAAAGAGGGAGAGAGGGCGAAAGAGGCAAAGAGAGTGAGAGAGGGCGAGAGAGGGAGAGAGGGCAAGAGTAGGAGAGAGGACGAAATAGGGAGAGAGGGCGAGAGAGGGAGAGAGGGCAAGAGAGCGCGAGAGGGAGAGATGGAGAGAGGGAGAGAGGGCAAGAGAGGGAGAGAGCAATAGAGAGGGAGAGAGGGAGAGAGGGAGAGAGAGTGAGAGATGAAGAGAAAGGGAGAGAGGGCGAGAGATGGAGAGAGGGAGAGAGAGGGAGAGAGGGCGAGAGAGGGAGAGAGAGAGAGAGGGAGAGATGGAGAGAGAGGGAGAGAGGGCGAGAAAGGGAGAGAGGGCGAGAGAGAGAGAGAGGGCCAGAGGGAGAGAGGGAGAGAGAGGGAGAGAGGCCGAGCGGGCGAAAGAGGGAGTGAGGGCAAGAGACAGAGGGCGAAAGAGGGAGAGAGGGTGAAAGAGGGAGAGAGAGGAAGAGAGGGGACAGAAGAGAGGGAGAGAGAGGGAGAGAGGGTGAGAGAGAGAGGGAGAGGGAGACAAAGGGGGCAAGAGGGCGAGAGAGGTGATAGAGGGCGAGAGAGGGCGAGAGAGCCTGAGAGGGCAACAGGGCGAAAGAGGGAGAGAGGGTGAGAGAGGTCGAGAGAGGGAGAGTGAGGGAGAGAGGCCGAGTGGGCGAAAGAGGGAGTGAGGGCAAGAGACAGAGGGCGAAAGAGGGAGAGAGGGTGAAAGAGGGAGAGAGAGGAAGAGAGGGGACAGAGGAGAGGGAGAGAGAGGGAGAGAGGGTGAGAGAGAGAGGGAGAGGGAGACAAAGGGGGCAAGAGGGCGAGAGAGGTGATAGAGGGCGAGAGAGGGCGAGAGAGCCTGAGAGGGCAACAGGGCGAAAGAGGGAGAGAGGGTGAGAGAGGTCGAGAGAGGGAGAGAGGGCGAGAGAAGGAGAGAGGGCGAGAGAGGGAGAGAGGGCGAGAGAGAGAGAGTGAGGGAGAGAGGGCAAGAGAGGGAGAGAGGGTGAGAGAGGGAGAGAGGGCGAGAGAGGGAGAGAGGGAAAGGGCGAGAGAGGGAGAGATGGTGAGAGAGGGAGAGAGGGAGAGAGGGAGAGAGGGCGAGAGAGGGAGAGAAGGCGTGAGGAGAGAGGGCGAGAGAGGGAGAGAGGGCGTAATGGCGAGAGGACGAGAGGGGGAGAGAGGGTGAGTGGGTGAGTGACGGCGAGAGAGGGAGAGATGGCGAGAGAGAGAGGGCGAGAGAGGGCGAGAGAGAGGGAGCAAGGAAGGGAGAGGGAAAGTGAGGGCGAGAGAGGGAGAGATGGCAATAGAGAGAGGGCAAAAGAGGGAGAGGGGCCGAGAAAGGGAGAGATGGTGAGAGAGGGTGACAGATGGAGAAAGGGAGAGAGAGGGGTTGGACGAAAGGGGGAGAGAGTGAGAACGAGAGAGGGCGGCAGGCGAGAGAGGGAGAGAGGGTGAGAGAGGGGGAGAGGATGAAAGAGGAGAGAGGGCGAGAGAGGGTGAGATAGCGAGAGAGGGAGAGATGGCGAGAGAGAGAGAGGACGAATTAGGGAGAGAGGGCGAGAGAGTGAGAGAGGGTGAGAGAGGGCAAGACGACGAGAGGGAGAGTGGTCAAAAGAGGGCGAGAGAGGGCGAGAGGTAGAGAGATGGAGAATGGGCGAGAGAGGGAGAGAGGGCGAGAGTGGGAGCGAGGGCGAGATGGAGAGAGGGCAAAAGAGAGAGAGCGTGCAAGAGAGGGAGAGAGGGCGAAAGAGGGAGAGAGGGCGAAAGAGGTAAAGAGAGTGAGAGAGGGTGAGAGGGCGAGAGAGGGAGAGAGGGCAAGAGATGGAGAGAGGACGAAAGAGGGAGAGAGGGAGAGAGGGGGAGAAACGGCGAGAGAGGGAGAGAGGGCAAGAGAGTGAGAGAGGGAGAGATGGAGAGAGGGAGAGAGGGCAAGAGAAGGAGAGAGCAATAGAGAGGGAGAGAGGGAGAGAGGGAGAGAGAGGGAGAGAGGGCGAGAGAGGGAGAGAGGGTGAGAGAGGGAATAAGGGCGAGAGAGGGAGAGAGGGAGAGAGGAAGGAGAGGGAGAGAGGGCGAAAGAGGGAGAGAGGGCGAAAGAGGCAAAGAGAGTGACAGAGGGCGAGAGAGGGAGAGAGGGCAAGAGTAGGAGAGAGGACGAAATAGGGAGAGAGGGCGAGAGAGGGAGAGAGGGCAAGAGAGCGCGAGAGGGAGAGATGGAGAGAGGGAGAGAGGGCAAGAGAGGGAGAGAGCAATAGAGAGGGAGAGAGGGAGAGAGAGGGAGAGATGGCGAGAAAGGGAGAGAGGGCGAGAGATGGAGAGAGGGAGAGAGAGGGAGAGAGGGCGAGAGAGGGAGAGAGAGAGAGAGGGAGAGATGGAGAGAGAGGGAGAGAGGGCGAGAAAGGGAGAGAGGGCGAGAGAGAGAGAGAGGGCCAGAGGGAGAGAGGGAGAGAGAGGGAGAGAGGGCGAGAAAGGGAGAGAGGGCGACAGAGGAAGAGAGGGAGAGAGAGGGAGAGAGGGAGAGTGAGGGAGAGAGGCCGAGCGGGCGAAAGAGGGAGTGAGGGCAAGAGACAGAGGGCGAAAGAGGGAGAGAGGGTGAAAGAGGGAGAGAGAGGAAGAGAGGGGACAGAAGAGAGGGAGAGAGAGGGCGAGAGGGTGAGAGAGAGAGGGAGAGGGAGACAAAGGGGGCAAGAGGGCGAGAGAGGTGATAGAGGGCGAGAGAGGGCGCGAGAGCCTGAGAGGGCAACAGGGCGAAAGAGGGAGAGAGGGTGAGAGAGGTCGAGAGAGGGAGAGTGAGGGAGAGAGGCCGAGCGGGCGAAAGAGGGAGTGAGGGCAAGAGACAGAGGGCGAAAGAGGGAGAGAGGGTGAAAGAGGGAGAGAGAGGAAGAGAGGGGACAGAGGAGAGGGAGAGAGAGGGAGAGAGGGTGAGAGAGAGAGGGAGAGGGAGACAAAGGGGGCAAGAGGGCGAGAGAGGTGATAGAGGGCGAGAGAGGGCGAGAGAGCCTGAGAGGGCAACAGGGCGAAAGAGGGAGAGAGGGTGAGAGAGGTCGAGAGAGGGAGAGAGGGCAAGAGAGAGAGAGAGGGCGAGAGAAGGAGAGAGGGCGAGAGAGGGAGAGAGGGCGAGAGAGAGAGAGTGAGGGAGAGAGGGCAAGAGAGGGAGAGAGGGTGAGAGAGGGAGAGAGGGAGAGAGAGGGAGAGATGGCGAGAAAGGAAGAGAGAGCGAGAGAGGGAGAGAGGGAGAGAGAGGGAGAGAGGGCGAGAGAGGGAGAGAGGGCGAGAGCGAGAGAGGGAGAGAGAGGGAGAGAGGAAGAGTGAGGGAGAGAGGCCGAGCGGGCGAAAGAGGGAGTGAGGGCAAGAGACAGAGGGCGAAAGAGGGAGAGAGGGTGAAAGAGGGAGAGAGAGGAAGAGAGGAGTCAGAAGAGAGGGAGAGAGATGGAGAGAGGGTGAGAGAGAGAGAGGGAGACAAAGGGGGCTAGAGGGCGAGACAGGGGATAGAGGGCGAGAGAAGGCGAGAGAGCCTGAGAGGGCAACAGGGCGAAAGAGGGAGAAAGGGTGAGAGAGGTCGAGAGAGGGAGAGAGAGCAAGAGAGAGAGAGAGGGCGAGAGAAGGAGAGAGGGCGAGAGAGGGAGAGAGGGCGAGAGAGGGAGAGAGAGGGGGAAAGAGGGCGAGAGGGGTGGTGAGAGCGAAAGAGGGTGAGAGTGGGTGAGAGAGGGCGAGAGGGCGAGAGAGGGAGAGAGGGAGAGGGCGAGAGAGGGATAGAGGGAAAGGGCGAGAGAGGGAGAGAGGGTGAGAGAGGGAGAGAGGGAGAGAGGGAGAGAAGGAGTGAGGAGCGAGGGCGAGAGAGGGAGAGAGGGCGTGATGGTGAGAGGACGAGAGGGGGAGGGAGGGGGAGTGGGCGAGTGAGGGCGAGAGAGGGAGAGATGGCGAGAGAGAGATGGCGAGAGGGTGAGAGAGAGAGGGAGTAAGGAAGGGAGAGGGAGAGTGAGGGCGAGAGAGGGAGAGAGGGCGATGGAGAGAGGACAAAAGAGGGAGAGGGGCCAAGAAAGGGAGAGATGGCGAGAGAGGGTGACAGATGGAGAAAGGGAGAGAGGGTGAGAGTGGGGGAGAGGATGAAAGAGGAGAGAGGGTGAGAGAGGGTGAGATAGCGAGAGAGGGAGAGAGGGGGAGAGAGGGAGAGTGAGGGAGAGAGGCCGAGCGGGCGAAAGGGGGAGTGAGGGCGAGAGACAGACGGCGAGAGAGGGAGAGAGGGTGAAAGAGGGAGTGAGAGGGAGAGAGGGCGAGAGAGGGAGAGAGGGGACAGAAGAGAGGGAGAGAGAGGGAGAGAGGGCGAGAGAGAGAGAGGGAGACAAAGGGGGCTAGAGGACGAGAGAGGGGATAGAGGGCGAGAGAGGGCGAGAGAGCCTGAGAGGGCAACAGGGCGAAAGAGGGAGAGAGGATGAGAGAGGTCGAGAGAGGGAGAGAGGGCAAGAGAGAGAGAGAGGGCGACAGAAGGAGAGAGGGCAAGAGAGTGAGAGAGGGCGAGAGAGAGAGAGGGAGAGAGGGCGAGAGGGGGGGTGAGAGCGAAAAAGGGGGAGAGTGGGTGAGAGAGGGCGAGAGGGCGAGAGAGGGAGAGAGGGAAAGGGCGAGAGAGGGAGAGAGGGTGAGAGAGGGAGAGAGGGCGTGATGGCGAGATGACGAGAGGGGGAGGGAGGGGGAGTGGGCGAGTGAGGGCGAGATGGCGAGAGAGTGAGGGCGAGAGGGCGAGGGAGAGAGGGAGTAAGGAAGAGAGAGGGAGAGTGAGGGCGAGAGATGGAGAGAGGGCGATGGAGAGAGGGCAAAAGAGGGAGAGGGGCCGAGAAAGGGAGAGATGGCGAGAGAGGGTGACAAATGGAGAAAGGGAGAGAGAGGGGGTGGACGAAAGAGGGAGAGAGTGAGAGCGAGAGCGGGGGGCAGGCGAGAGAGGGAAAGAGGGTGAGAGAGGGTGAGATAGCGAGAGGGAGAGATGGCGAGAGAGAGAGAGGGCGAGAGAGTGAGAGAGGGTAAGAGAGAGAGAGGGTGAGAGCGGGAGAGAGAGGGAGAGAGGGTGAGAGAGGGCGGGAGAGGGAGAGAGGGTGAGAGAGGGCGATAGAGCCTGAGAGGGCAAGAGTGCGAAAGAGGCAGAGATTGGGAGAGAAAGGGAGAGAGGGAGTGAGAGGGAGAGATGGCAAGAGACGGCGAGAGGGCGATAGAGGGAGAAGCGACGAGAGAGGGAGAGAGGGAGAAAGAGGTAGAGATAGGGTGAGAGAGGGCGAGAGAGGGCAAGAGGACGAGAGGGAGAGAGGTCAAAAGAGGGCGAGAGAGGGCGCGAGGTAGAGAGATGGAGAGCGGGCGAGCGAGGGAGAGTGGGCAAGAGAGGGAGAGAGGTCGAGAGAGGGAGAGTGGGCGAAAGAGGGAGAGAGGGCAAGAGTGGGAGCGAGGGTGAGATGGAGAGAGGGCAAAAGAGAGCGCGCGAGAGAGGAAGAAAGGGCGAGAGAGGGAGAGAGGGTGAAAGAGGAAGAGAGGACGAGAGCGGGAGATAGGGTGAGAGAGGGAATAAGGGCGAGAGAGGGAAGGAGAGGGAGAAATGGCGAGAGAGGGAGAGAGGGCAAGAGAGCGAGAGAGGGAGAGATGGAAAGAGGGAGAGAAAGGTCGAGAGAGATGGAAAGAGGGCGAGACTGAGAGAGATGGATAGAGAGCTAGAGAGGGAGAGTGGGCGAGAGAGTGAGAGAGGGCGCAAGAGGGAGAGAGGACAAATGTGGGAAAGAGGGAGAGAGGGCGAAAATGGGAGAGAGGGCGAGAGAAAGACAGAAGGCAAGAGAGGGTGTGAGGGCGAGAGAGGGAGAGAGGGCGAAAGAGTTCGAGAGAGGGCGAGAGAGAAAGAGTGGGCGAGAGAGGGAGAGAGGATGAGAGCGCGAGAGAGGGAGAGGTGGAGAGGGAGAGAGGGAGAGAGAGGAAGAGAGTACGAAAGACGGAGAGAGGACGAGAGAGGGAGAGAAGGTGAGAAAGAGGGAGAGAGGGTGAGAGAGGGAGAGAGGGCGAGAGAGGGCGAGAGGGTGAGAAAGAGGGAGAGTGTGCGAGAGAGGGAGAGATAGTGAGCGAGGGCGAGAAAGGGCGATGGAGGGTGTGTGGGTGAGAAAGTGCGAGAGTAAGAGAGAGGGCGAGAGAGGTTGAGAGGGCGAAGGAGGGCGAGTGAAAGACAGAGCGCAAGAGGGAGTGAGAGGGCGAGAGAGGGAGAGAGGGGGAAAGAGGTAGAGAGAAGGCAATATATGGAGAGAGGGCGAGAGAGGGAGAGAGGGAGCGAGGGCAAAAGATGAAGAGAGGGAGAGAGGGCGAGAGAGGGCGAGAGGGCGAGAGTGAGTGAGAAAGTGCGAGAGAGGGAGAAGTGGCGAGAGAGGGAGAGAGGGCAAGAAAGCGTGAGAGAGGGATAGTGGAAGAGAGGGCGAGAGAGGGAGAGAGTACAAAAGAGGGAGAGAGGGCGAGAGAGGGAGTGGGCTAGAGAGGCAGAGAGGGAGAGAGGGAGAGAGGGATACAGCAAGAGAGGGCAAAGAGGGAGAGAGGGCGAGAGATGGAGAGACGGTGAGAGAGGGAGAGAGGGCGAGAAAGTTCGAGTGAGGCAGAGAGGGAGAGAGATGGAGAGAGGGCGAAAGTGGGAGAGAGGGCAAGAGAAAGACAGAGGGTGACAGAGGGTGAGAGGGCGAGAGAGGGTGAAAGAGTTCGAGAGAGGGGAGAGAGGGAGAGAGGGCGAGAGAGGTCGAGAGGGTGAGAGAGGGAGAGAGGGCGAGAGCGAGACGGGGCAAAAGTGGGAGAGAGGGTGAATGAGGGAGAGATGGAGAGAGAGGGAGAGAGGGCGAGAATCGTCGAGAGAGGGGGTGAGAGGAAGTGAGGGAGAGAGATGGAGAGAGGGCAAGAGGGCGAAAGATGGATAGAGAGCGAGAGAGGGAGACTGGGCAAGAGAAGGAGAGAGGGCGAAAGAGGGAGAGAGGGCAAAAGTGGGAAAGCGGGCGAGGGAGGGAGAGAGGTTGAAAGTGGGAGAGAGGGCGAGACAAAGACAGAGGGCGAGAGAGGGTGAGAGGGCGAGAGAGGGAGAGAGGGTGAGAGAGGGCGAGAGGGCAAGAGAGGGAGAGAGGGTGAGAGAGGGGGAGAGGACGAGAGGGAGAGAGGATGAGAGAGGGACAGCGGGCGGGCGAGCAAGGTCGAGAGAGGGATAGAGACGGAGAATGGGGAGAGAGATGGAGAGAGGGCGAGAGAGGGTGAGAGGGAGAGAGGGCGAGAGAGGAGAGAGGCCGAAAGAGGCAGAGCGGCCGAAAGAGGCAGACAGAGAGTGAGAGAGGGCGAAACGGCAAAAGAGGGAGAGAGGGTGAGAGAGCGAGTGTGGGCGAGAGGGAGAGAGGGAAAGATGGAGAAAGGGAGAGAGGGAGAGAGTACAAAAGGGGGAGAGAGGGCGAAAGAGGGAGAAAGGGCAAGAGAGGAAGAGAGGAGAGAGAGGGAGAGAGGGAGAGAAGGCGAAATGAGAGAGAGGGCAAAAGACAGAGACAGAGGGCGAGAGAGGGAGAGAGGGAGAGAGAGGGCAAGAGGGCGAGAGTGGGAGAGAGGGCAAGAGAGGTAGAGAGGGTGTGGAAGTGCGAGAGAGAGATTAAGGGACAGAGAGAGAGAGAGGGCGAAAGAGAGGGAGAGAGGGCGAGAGAGAGAGGGCGAGAGAAGGCGAGAGAGAGAGAGAGGGTGAGAGAAAAAGAGAGGGAGAGAGTGCAAAAGAGAAAGAGTGAGGGCGAGAGAGGAAGAGAGGGAGAGAGGGCGAAAGTGAGAGAGAGGGCAAAAGAGAGTGACAGAGGGTGAGAGAGGGAGAGAGGGAGAGAGAGGGCAAGAGGGCGAGAGTGGGAGAGAGGGCGAGAGAGGTAGAGAGGGTTTGGAAGTGCGAGAGAGGTAGAGAGGGCATGGAAGTGCGAGAGACAGAGTGAGGGACAGAGAGGGAGAGATGGCGAAAGAGAGGGAGAGAGGGCGAGAGAGAGAGTGGGCGAGAGAAGGTGAGAGAGGGAGAGAGGGTGAGTGAAAGAGAGAGGGTGAGAGAGGGAGAGAGTGCAAAAGAGGAAGAGAGAGGGCGAGAGAGGGAGAGAGGGCCAGAGAGGGCGATAGGGCGAGACAGGGAGAGAGGGAAAGAGAGGGTGAGAGGGAGAGAGAGGGAGAGAGGGAGAGAGAGAGGGCGAGAGATGGTGAGAGGGCGAGAGAGAGAACGAGGGAGCGAGGTCGAGAGAGAGAGAGGGCAAGAGAGGGAGCGAGGGCGAAAGAGGGAGAGAGGGCGAGAGAGGGAGAGAGTGCGAGAGAGGGAGAGAGGGCAAGAGAGGGCAAGAGGGCGAGAAAGAGAAAGAGAGGGTCAAACAAGGAGCGAGGGCGAGAGAGGCAGAGAGGGCGAGAGGCGGAGAGAGGGCCTGAGAGAGAGAGGGAGAGAGGGTGAAAGAGAGAGAGAGGGCGAGAGAGGGAGAGAGTGCGAGAAAGAGAAAGAGAGTGTCAGGCAAGGAGAGAAGGCGAGAGAGGCAGAGAGGGCGAGAGGCGGAGAGAGGGCGTGGGCGAGAGAGGGAGAGAGGGCAAGAGGGTGAGAGAGGGTGAGAGAGGGAGAGAGGGAGAGAGAGGGAGGGAGGTCAAGAGAGGGCAAGAGGGCGAGAAAGGGAAAGAGACGGTCAGGCAAGGAGAGAAGGCGAGAGAGGCAGAGAGGGCGAGAGGCGGAGAGAGGCGTGACCGAGAGAGGGAGAGAGGGCGAGAGGGTGAGAGAGGGTGAGAGAGGGAGAGAGGGAGAGATGGGGAGAGAGGGAGAGACGGCGAGAGAAAGGGGTTGAGCGAGAGAGGGAGAGAGGGAGAGCGAGAGAGTGGGGGTGGGCCAGAGAGGGAGAGAGGGTTTTAGTGGGAAAGAGGGCAAAAGAAAGAGAGAGGGTGAGAAAGAGGGAGAGAGTGCGAGAGAGGGTGAAACGGTGAGAGAGGTCGAGAAAGGGCGAGAAAGGGAGAGAGGGCGAGAGAAAGACAGAGGGCGAGAGAGGGTGAGAGGGCGAGGGTGGAGAGCCACAAAGAGGATGAGAGATGAAGAGAGAGAGAGAGAGATGGCGAGAGAGGGAGAGAAGGCGAAAAAGGGCGAGAGGACGAAAGAGGGAGAGAGGGTGAGAGAGAGGGAAAGAGTGCGAGAGAGGGAGAAACGGCGAGAGAGGTCGAGAAAGGGCGATAAAGGGAGAGAGGGCGAGAGAGGGAGAGAGAGGGCAAGACACGGAGAGAGGGCGAGAGAGTGCGAGAGAGGGAGAAGCTAGGAGAGAGGGAGAGAGGGCAAAAAAGCACGAGAGAGGGAGAGAGGGAGAGCGGGCGAGAAAGGTCGAGAGAGAGACAGAGAGGGAGAGTGGGAGAGAGATGGAGAGAGGGCAAGAGGGAGAGAGGGTGAGAGAGAGAGAGAGGGAGAAAGAGGGAGAGAGGGCGAGAGAGGGAGAGAGGGCGAAAGAGGCAGAGAGAATGAGAGAGGGCGAGAGGGCAAGAGAGTGTGAGAGAGGGAGAGAGGGAAAGAGAGGGAGAGAAGGCGAAAGAGGCAGAGAGAGTGAGAGAGGGCGAGGGCGAAAGAGGGTGAGAGGGCGAGAGAGGGAGTGTGGGCGAGAGAGGCAGAGAGGGCGAGAGAGAGCAAGAGAGGGAGAGATGGAGTGAGGGAGAGAGGGCGAGAGAGGGAGAGAGTACGAAAGAGGGAGAGAGGGCGAGAGAGGGAGAGATGGCGAGGGGAGAGAGAGGGCAAAAGAGGGAGAAAGGACAAGAAAGGAAGAGAGGGAGAGAGAGGGAGAGAGGGAGAGAAAGGTCGAGCGAGGGAAAGAGAGGGAGAGTGGGAGAGAGGTGGAGAGAGGGTGAGAGAGGGTGAGAGAGGGCGCGAGGGAGAGAGGGCGAGAGAGAGGGAGAGAGGGATAGCGGGTGAGATAGGTCGAGAGAGAGATAGAGAGGGCGAGTGGGAGAGAGATGGAGAGAGGGTGAGAGGGAGAGAGGGCAAGAGAGAGAGGGCGAAAGAGGGAGAGAGGGAGAGAGCAGGAGCGAGGGTGAGAAAGGGAGAGAGGGCGAGAGAGGTAGAGGGGAAAGGAGAGGGAGAGAAGGCGAAAGAGGGTGAGAGGGCGAAAGAGGCAGAGAGAATCAGAGAGGGTGAGAGGGCGAGAGAGGGTGAAAGAGGGCGCGAGGGAGAGAGGGCGAGAGAGAGGGAGAGAGGGAGAGATGGAGTGAGGGAGAGAGGGCGAGAGAGGGAGAGAGTACGAAAGAGGGAGAGAGGGCGAGAGAGGGAGAGATGGCGAGGGGAGAGAGAGGGCAAAAGAGGGAGAAAGGACAAGAAAGGAAGAGAGGGAGAGAGAGGGAGAGAGGGAGAGAAAGGTCGAGCGAGGGAAAGAGAGGGAGAGTGGGAGAGAGGTGGAGAGAGGGTGAGAGAGGGTGAGAGAGGGCGCGAGGGAGAGAGGGCGAGAGAGAGGGAGAGAGCGAGAGCGGGTGAGATAGGTCGAGGGAGAGATAGAGAGGGCGAGTGGGAGAGAGATGGAGAGAGGGTGAGAGGGAGAGAGGGCAAGAGAGAGAGGGCGAAAGAGGGAGAGAGGGAGAGAGCAGGAGCGAGGGTGAGAAAGGGAGAGAGGGCGAGAGAGGTAGAGGGGAAAGGAGAGGGAGAGAAGGCGAAAGAGGGTGAGAGAGCGAAAGAGGCAGAGAGAATCAGAGAGGGTGAGAGGGCGAGAGAGGGTGAAAGAGGGCGCGAGGGAGAGAGGGCGAGAGAGAGGGAGAGAGGGAGAGCGGGTGAGATAGGTCGAGAGAGAGATAGAGAGGGCGAGTGGGAGAGAGATGGAGAGAGGGTGAGAGGGAGAGAGGGCAAGAGAGAGAGGGCGAAAGAGGGAGAGAGGGAGAGAGCAGGAGCGAGGGTGAGAAAGGGAGAGAGGGCGAGAGAGGTAGAGGGGAAAGGAGAGGGAGAGAAGGCGAAAGAGGGTGAGAGGGCGAAAGAGGCAGAGAGAATCAGAGAGGGTGAGAGGGCGAGAGAGGGTGAAAGAGGGAGAGAGGGAAAGAGAGGGAGAGAAGGCTAAAGAGGCAAAGAGAGTGAGAGTTGGGCGAAGGCGAAAGAGAGTGAAAGGGTGATAGAGGGAGTGTGGGCGAGAGAGGGAGACAGGGCGAGAGAGCGAGAGATGGATAGATGGAGTGAGGGAGAGAGGGCGAGAGAGGGAGAGAGTACAAAAGAGGGAGTGAGGGCGAGAGAGGGCGAGAGAGGGAGAAAGGGCAAGAGAGAAAGAGAGGGAGAGAGAGAGGTAGAGAGGGCGAGAAAGTGCGAGAGAGGGAGTGAGGGAGAGAGAGGAAGAGAGGTTGAATGAGAGGTAGAGAGGGCAAGAGAGAGAGAGAGAGAGCGAGTGAAGCGAGAAAGGGAGAGAGAGTGAGAGAAAGAGAAAGTGCAAGAGAGGGAGAGCGGGCCAGAGAGGGTGAGAGGGTGAGACAGGGAGAGATGGAAAGAGAGGGTGAGAGGGCAAAAGAGGGAGAGAGGGCGAGAGAGGGAGTGTAGGCGAGAGAGCGAGAAAGAGCGAGAGAGGGAGAGATGGAGAGAGGGAGAGAGAGGCTGAGAGAGGGCAAGACAGGGAGAGAAGGCGAGAGAGGGAGAGAGGGCGAGAGAGGGAGAGAGGGCGAAAGAGAGAGAGAGGGTGAGAGCGGGAGAGAGAGCGAGAGAGGGAGAGAGGGCGAGAGAGGGCGAGAGGATGAAAGAGGGAGAGAGGGCGAGAGAGAGAGAGAGAGGGAAGGAGAGGGAGAGAGGGCGAAAGAGGGAGAGAGGGCGAAAGAGGCAGAGAGAGTGAGAGAGGGCGAGAGGGCGAAAGAGGGAGAGAGGGCGAGAGAGGGAGTGTAGGCGAGAGAGGGCGAGAGAGAGGGAGAGATGGAGAGAGGGAGAGAGGGCTAGACAGGGAGAGAGTACGAAAGAGGGAGAGAGGACGAGAGAGGGAGAGATGGCGAAATAGGGAGTGAGGACGAGAGAGGGTGAGAGACGGAGAAAGGGCAAGAGAAGAAGAGAGGGAGAAAGGGTGAGAGAGGGAGAGAAGGAGAAAGAGGGCAAGTGACAGCGAGAGAGGGCAAGAGCGTGACAAGGAGAGGGGGGGAGAGAGGGGGAGAGAGATGGAGCGAGGGCGAGAGAGAGAGAGGGGGCGAGAGGGCCAGAGAGAGAGAGGACGAGTGAGGGAGAGAGGGTGAGAGCGGGTGAGAGGGTGAGAGGGCGAGAGAGGGGGACAGGACGAGAGGGAGAGAAGTCAAAAGAGAGAGAGAGGGCGAAAGAGGGAGTAACGGTGAGAGAGGGAGAGCGGGCGAGAAATGTCGAGAGAGGGATAGAGAGGGAGAGTGGGAAAGAGAGGGAGGGCAGAGAGGGCGAGAGAGGAAGAGAGGGCGAAAGACGGAGAGAGGGCGAGACCAGGAGAGAGGGAGAGAAGGCGAAAGAGGGAGAGAGCGTGGGCGGGAGAAAGATGGAGAGAGGGTGAGAGAGAGAGGGTGAGAGACGGCGAGAGAGGGAGAGACGACAAAAGAGGGAAGGAGGGCGAAAGCGGGAGAGAGGGTGAAAGAGGGCGAGAGAGGGAGAGAGGGCGAGAGCGCGAGAAAGGGAGAGAGTACGAAAGAGGGAGACAAGATGAGAAAGGGAGTGATGGCAAAAGGGTGAGTGAGGGCGAGAGAGGGAGAAAGGGCAAGAGAGGAAGACAGGGAGAGAGAGAGGTAGAGAGGGCGAGAAAGTGCGAGAGAGGGAGTGAGGGAGAGAGAGGAAGAGAGGGTCAAAGAGAGGTAGAGAGGGAGAGAGAGAGAGAGAGGGTGAGAGAGGGAGAGAGGGCGAGAGAGGGAGAGAGGGAAGGAGAGGGTGAGAGGGCGAAACAAGGAGAGAGGGTGAAAGAGGCAGAGAGAGTGAGAGAGGGCGAGAGAGGGAAGGAGACGGAGAGAGGGCGAAAGAGGGAGAGTGGGCAAAAGAGGCAGAGAGAGGGAGAGAGGGCGAAAGAGGGAGAGACGGCGAGAGAGGGAGTGCAGATGAGAGAGGGTGAGAGAAGGAGAGATGGAGAGAGGGAGAGAGGGCGATACAGGGAGAGAGTACGAAAGAGGGCGAGAGGACGAGAGAGGGAGAGATGGCGAAATAGGGAGTGAGGACGAGAGAGGGCGAGAGAGGGAGAAAGGGCAAAAGAGGAAGAGAGGGAGAGAGAGAGAGGTAGAGAGGGCGAGAAAGTGCGAGAGAGGGAGTGAGGGAGAGAGAGGAAGAGAGGGTGAAAGAGAGGTAGAGAGGGCGAGAGAGAGAGGGCGAGAGAAGGCGAGAAAGGGAGAGAGGGTGAGAGAAAGAGAGAGTGCGAGAGAGGGAGAGCGGTTCAGAGAGGGTGAGAGGGCGAGACAGGGAGTGAGGGAAAGAGAGGGTGAGAGGGCGAGAGAGGGAGAGAGGGCGAACGAGGGAGCGAGGGCGAGAGAGGGAGAGAGGGTGAGAGAGGGAGAGAGGACAAAAGAGGGATGAAGGGTGAGAGAGGGCGAGAGAGGGAGAGAGGGTGAGAAAGGGAGAGAGGGAGAGCGAGAGCAAGAGACAGCGAGAGAGGGCAAGAGTGCGACAGAGGGAGAGAGGGCAAGAGAGAGTGAGAGCGAGAGGGCGAGACAAGAAGAGAGGGAGAGAGAGGGAGTGAGGAAGCGAGAGGGAGAGAGGGTGAGAGAGGGAGAGAAGGAGAAAGAGGGCAAGAGACAGCGAGAGATGGCAAGAGTGCGACAGAGGGAGAGAGTGCGAGAGGGCGTGACAAGGAGAGAGAGAGAGAGGGAGAGAGGGGGAGAGAGAGGGTGAGAGGGAGAGAGGGGGAGAGAGATGGAGCGAGGGAGAGAGAGGGAGAGTGGGCAAGAGGGCCAGAGAGAGAGAGGGCGAGTGAGGGAGAGAGGGCGAGAGCGGGTGAGAGAGTGAGAGGGCGAGAGAGGGGGAGAGGACGAGAGGGAGAGAAGTCAAAAGAGGGAGAGAGGGCGACAGAGGGAGAAACGGTGAGAGAGGGAGAGCGGGCGAGAAAGGTCGAGAGAGGGATATAGAGGGAGAGTGGGAGAGAGAGGGAGGCCGAGAGAGGGCGAGAGAGGAAGAGAGGGCGAAAGACGGAGAGAGGGCGAGAGCGGGAGAGAGGGGGAGAGGGCGAAAGAGGGAGAGCGTGTGGGCGGGCGAAAGATGGAGAGAGGGTGAGAGAGAGAGTGCGAGAGACGGCGAGAGAGGGAGAGCTGACAAAAGAGGGAGAGAGGGCAAAAGCGGGAGAGAGGGTGAAAGAGGGTGAGAGAGGGAGAGAGGGCGAGAGCGTGAGAAAGGGAGAGAGTACGAAAGAGGGAGAGAAGATGAGAGAGGGAGTGATGGCGAAAGAGTGAGTGAGGGCGAGAGAGGGAGAAAGGGAAAGAGAGGAAGACAGGGGGAGAGAGAGGTAGAGAGGGCGAGAAAGTGCGAGAGAGGGAGTGAGGGAGAGAGAGGAAGAGAGGGTGAAAGAGAGGTAGAGAGGGCGAGAGAGAGAGAGCGAGAGAGGGAGAGAGGGCGAGAGAGGGAGAGAGGGCGAGAGAGGGAGAGAGGGAATGAGAGGGTGAGAGGGCGAAAGAAGGAGAGAGGGCGAAAGAGGCAGAGAGAGTTAGAGAGGGCGAGAGGACGAAAGAGGGGGAGAGGGCTAGAGAGGGAAGGAGAGAGAGAGGGCGAAAGAGGGAGAGAGGGCGAGAGACGGAGTGTAGGCGAGAGAGGGCGAGAGAGAACGAGAGAGGGAGAGATGGAGAGAGGGAGAGAGGGCGAGACAGGGAGAGAGTACGAAAGAGGGCGAGAGGACGAGAGAGAGGGAGAAAGGGCAAGAGAGGGAGAGAGAGAGAGGTAGAGAGGGCGAGAAAGTGCGAGAGAGGGAGTGAGGGAGAGAGAGGAAGAGAGGGTGAAAGAGAGGTAGAGAGGGCGACAGAGAGAGAGAGGGCGAGAGAAGGCGAGAAAGGGAGAGAGGGTGAGAGAAAGAGAGAGTGCGAGAGAGGGAGAGCGGGCCAGAGAGAGTGAGAGGGCGAGACAGGGAGTGAGGGAAAGAGAGGGTGAGAGGGCGAGAGAGGGAGAGAGGGCGAACGAGGGAGCGAGGGTGAGAGAGGGAGAGAGGGCAAGAGAGGGAGCGAGGGCGAAAGAGGGAGAGAGGACAAAAGAGGGATGAAGGGTGAGAGAGGACGAGAGAGGGAGAGAGGGTGAGAAAGGGAGAGAGGGAGAGCGAGAGCAAGAGACAGCGAGAGAGGGCAAGAGAGAGTCAGAGGGTGAGTGAGAGCGAGACGGCGAGACAAGAAGAGAGGGAGAGAGAGGGAGTGAGGAAGAGAGAGGGAGAGAGGGTGAGAGAGGGAGAGAAGGAGAAAGAGGGCAAGAGGCGGTGAGAGAGGGCAAGAATGCGACAGAGGGAGAGAGGGAGAGATCGCGAGAAAGGGAGAGAGTACGAAAGGAGGAGAGAAGATGAGAGAGGGAGTGATGGCGAAAGAGTGAGTAAGGGCGAGAGAGGGAGAAAGGGCAAGAGAGGAAGAGTGGGCGAGACAAGGAGAGAGGGTGAGAGAGGGAGAGAGGGCGAGAGAGGGTGAGAGGGAGAGAGAAGGAGAGAGGGTGAGAGAAGGAGAGTGGGCGAGAGGGCGAAAGAGAGAGAGAGGGTGAGAGAGGGAGAGAGCGTGGGCGGGAGAGAGAGGGAGAGTGCGTGGGCGGGTGAAAGATGGAGAGAGGGTGAGACAGGGAGAGAGGGTGAGAGAGGGAGAGACAGCAAAAGAGGGAGAGAGGGCGAAAGAGGGAGAGAGGGTGAAAGAGGGCGAGAGAGGGAGAGAGGGCGAGAGCGGGAGAAAGGGAGAGAGAGGGCGAGAAAGGGCGAGAGAGGTTGAGAGGGAGGGAGAGGGAGAGAGGGCGAGAGAGGGAGAGAGGGTGGGAGAGAGAGAGTGGGCAAGAGAGGGAGAGAGGGCGTAAGAGGGAGAGAGGTTGAAAGAGGGCGAGAGAGGCTGAGAGGGTGAGAGAGGGATAGAGAGGACGAGAGGGAGAGAAGTCAAAAGAGGGAGAGAGGGCGAGAGAGAGAGTAACGGTGAGAGAGGGAGAGCGGGCGAGAAAGGTCGAGAGAGGGATAGAGAGGGAGAGTGGGAGAAAAATGGAGAGAGGGCGAGAGAGGGTGAGAGAGGGCGAAAGAGAGAGAGGTTGAGAGAGGGAGAGAGAGAGAGAAGGTGAGAGAGGGCGAAAGAGGGAGAGAGCCGAGAGAGGGAGAGAGGGTGATAGGGGAGAGAGGGTGAAGGGGGGAGTGAGGGCGAGAGAGGGCGAGAGATAGAGAGAAGGAGAAAGAGGGCGAGAGGGCGAAAGAGGGAGAGAGTGAGAGAGAATGAAAGAGGGCGAGTGAGGGAGAGAGGACGAGAGAGGGAGAGAGAGAGAGAAAGGGCGAGAGAGGGAGAGACGGCAAAAGAGGGAGAGGGGGCGAAAGAGGGAGAGAGGGTGAAAGAGGGCGAGAGAGGGTGAGAGGGCGAGAGCAGGAGAAAGGGAGAGAGAGGATGAGAGGGTAGGAGAAGGAGAGAGGGCGGGAGAGGGAGAGAGGGTGGGAGAGAGAGAGTGGGCAAGAGAGGGAGAGAGGGCAAACGAGGGAGAGAGGGCGTAAGAGGGAGAGAGGGTGAAAGAGGGCATGAGAGGGAGTGAGGGCGAGAGCGGGAGCATGGGAGAAAGATATGGCAAGAGATGGCGAGAGAGGATGAGAGGGAGAGAGAGGGAGAGAAGGTGAGAGAGAGAGAGAGGGCGAGAGTGGGAGAGAGGGCAAGAGAGGGCAAGAGGGCGAGAAAGAGTGAGAGAGAGAGGGTGAGACAAGGAGAGAGGGCGAGAGAGGGAGAAAGGACGAGAGAGGGAGAGAGGGCGAGAAAGGGCGAGAGAGGGAGAGAGGGATAGAGGGCGAGAGAGGGAGAGAGGACGAGAGGAGGAGAGATTGCGAGAGTGGGAGAGAGAGTGCGAGAGAGGGAGAGAGGGCGAGAGAGAGAGAGATGGTGAGAAAGGGCGAGAAAGGGAGAGAGGGATAGAGGGCGAGAGAGGGATAGAGGGCGAGAGGAGGAGAGTGGACGAGAGGGCCAGAGAGAGTGAGGGCGAGAGAGGGAGAGAGAGCAAGTGAGGGATAGAGGGCGAGAGAGGGTGAGAGGGCGAGAGCGGGTGAGAGGGTGAGAGAGGGATAGAGAGGACGTGAGGGAGAGAAGTCAAAAGAGGGAGAGAGGGCGAGAGAGGGTGAGAAAGGGCGAATGAGAGAGAGGGTGAGAGAGGGAGAGAGGGTGAAAGGAGAAGAGAGTGCGATAGGGGTAGAGAGAGTGCGGGAGAGGTAGAGAAGGCAAGAGAGGGAGAGAGGGTGATGGGGAGAGTGGGCGAAGGACGGAGTGAGGGCGAGAGAGGGCGAAAGATGGAGAGAAGGCGAAAGAGGGCGAGAGAATGAAAGAGGTCGATTGAGGGAGAGAGGACGAGAGAGGGAGAGAGGTAGAGAAAGGGCGAGAGAGGGAGAGAGGGAGAGAGGGTGATGGGGAGAGAGGGTCAAAGAGGGAGACAGGATTAGAGAGGGCGAGAGTGGGAGAGAGGGCAAGAGACAGTGAGAGGGAGAGAGAGGGTGAGAGATGGAGAGAGGGAAAGAAAGGGCAAGAGACGGAGAGAGGGATAGAGGGCGAGAGAGGGAGAGAGTGCGCGAGGAGAAGAGAGTGCGAGAGCGGGAGAGAGAGTGCGAGAGAGGGAGAGAGGACGAGAGAGGCAGAGAGGGAGATAGGGGGAGAGAGGGCGAAGGAGGGAGTGAGGGCGAGAGAGGGAGAGAGGACGCGAGAGGGCGAGAGATGGAGAGAGGGCGAAAGAGAGCGAGAGGGCAAAAGAGGGCGTGAGGGCGAGAGAGGGAGAGAGGGCGAGAGAGGGAGAGAGGGAGTGAAAGGGTGAGAGACGGCAAGAGAGGGCAAGAGGATGAGAGAGGGAGAGTGGGCGAAAGAGGGAGAGAGGGCGAGAGGGAGAAAGAGGCATAGAGAGTGTGAGAGAGGTTTAGAGGGCAAGAGAGGGTGAGAGGGTGAGAGAGGGAGAGAGAGGGAGAGAGGGCGAAAGTTGGAGAGAGGGTGAAAGAGGTAGAGAGTGTGAGAGAGGACGAGAGGGCGAGGGGGCGAAAGAGGCATAGAATGTGAGAGAGGGTTAGAGGGCAAGAGAGGGAGAGAGTGCGAGAGAGGGAGAGAGGGTGAGAGAGGGCGAGAGGGTGAAAGAGGCATAGAGTGTGAGAGAGGGTTAGAGGGCAAGAGAGGGCAAGAGGGAGAGAGAGGGAGAGAGGGAGAGAAGGCAAGAGGGTGAGAGAGGGTGAGAGAGGGAGAGAGGGAGAGAGGGGGAGACAGGAAGAGAGGGCGAGAGATAGGGGTCGGGCGAGAGAGGGAGAGAGTGATACCGAGAGAGTGGACGTGGGCTAGAGAGGGAATGAGGGTGATAGAGGGAGTGAGGGCAAAAGAGGGAGAGAGGACGAGAGAGGGAGAGAGGCTGAGAGGAAGAGAGAGGGTGAGAGAGGGAGAGAGGGGGAGAGAGGGTGAGAGAGGGAGAGAGGGTGAAATTGGGCGAGAAGGCGAAAGAGGGAGAGAGGACGAGAGTGGGAGAGGGAGAAAGGGCGAAAGATGGAGAGAGGATGAGAGAGGACGAGAGCGGGAGAGAGGGCGAGAGACGGAAAGAGGGAGAGAGAGGGCGAGAGATGGCGAGAGGGGATGAGAAGGCGAGAGAGGGAGAGAGGGCAAGAGAGGGAGAGAGGGCGAGTTGGAGAGACGGCGGGATAGGGAGAGAGTGTGAGAGTGCGAGAGAGAGAGGGAGTGAGCGTGAGAGAGGGAGAGTGTGTGCGATAGGGTGAGAGAGGGCAAGAGAGCGAAAGAGGGAGTGAGGGCGAGAGAGGGAGAGAGGGCGAAAGAGAGGGAGAGAGGGCGAGAGAAGGAGAGAGGGCAAGAGGACGAGAGAGGGAGAGAGGGCGAAATGATGAGGGCGAAAGAGGGAGATAGGGCGAAAGAGAGGGAGAGAGGGCGAGAGAAGGAGAGAGGGCAAGAGGACGAGAGAGGGAGACAGGGCGAAAGAGTGAGAGTGTGTGAGAGTGAGAGTTAGAAAGGGTGAGAGAGTGCGTGAGGGCGAGAGAGAGTGAGAGGGTGAGGTTGGATGAGACGGTGAGAGAGGCAGAGAGAGGGCGAGAGGGAGAGAGGGCGAGAGAGCGAGAGAGGGCTAGTGTGCGAGAGAGGACGAGAGAAGGAGAGAGGGTGAAAGGGTGTGACAGGGTGAGAGAGAGAGAGAGAAAGTGGGGGGTAGAGAGAGAGGGTAAGAGAGGGAGAGGGGGAGAGAGAGGGAGAGAGGGCGAGAGGGAGAGAGGGAGAGCAGGCAAGAGGGTGAGAGAGGGCGATGGAGTCGGTGTGGGCGACAGAGGGAAAGAAGGCAAGAGGGCGAGAGAGGGAGAGAGGGAGAGAGGGAGAGAGGGGGAGAGTGGGAGAGAGGGTGAGAGAAAGGGGTAGGGCGAGAGAGGGAGAGAGTGAGACAGAGAGAGTGGAGGTGGGCCAGAGAGGGAGTGAGGGTGATAGAGGGAGTGAGGGCAAAAGAGGGAGAGAGGGCAAGAGGGGGAGAGAGAGACGGAGAGGGCGAGAGAGCGAAAGAGAGAGAGAGGGTGAGAGAGAGCGCGAGAGAGGGAGTGAGGGAGAGAGAGCGAAAGAGAGGGAGAGCGGGCGAGAGAAGGCGAGAGAGGGAGAGAGGCTGAGAGAAGGCGAGAGGCCGAGAGGGCGAAAGAGTGAGAGAGGGCGACAGAAAGAGAGAGGGCGAGAGTGTGAGAGAAGGCCAAAGAGGGAGAGAGAGGGCGAGAGTGGGAGAGAGGGCCAGAGAAGGTGAGAGGGCAAGAGGGCAAGACAGGGAGAGAGGGAAAGAGAGGGAGAGAGGAAGAGAGAGGGAGAGTGGGAGAGAGAGGGCGAGAGGGGGAGAGAGAGAGAGAGGGCGATAGAAGAGAGGGAGAGAGAGGGAGAGAGTGGGCGAGAGATGGTGAGAGAGGGCGAGAGAGGTGGAGAGGGTGAGAGGGCGAAAGAGAGAGAGAGTACGAAAGAGGGAGAGCGGGCGAGAGAGTGAGAGAGAGCTAGTGTGCGAGAGAGGACGAGAGAAGGAGAGAGGGCGAAAGGGCAAGAGAGGGTGAGAGAGAGAAAGTGGGGGAGAGAGAGAGTGAGAGAGGGAGAGGGGGTGAGAGAGGGAGAGAGGGCAAGATAGAGAGAGAGGGCGAGAGGGAGAGCAGGCGAGAGGACGAGAGTGGGTGAGAGAGGAAGAGAGGGCGAGAGAGGGGGCGTGGGTCAAAGAGGGAGAGAAGGCAAAACGGTGAGAGAGGGAGAAAGCGGAAGAGAGGGAAAGAGGGGGAGAGAGGGAGAGAGGGCGAGAGAAAGGTGTTGGGCGAGAGAGGGAGAGAGTGAGACCGAAAGAGTGGAAGTGGGCCAGAGAGGGAATGAGGGTAATAGAGGGAGTGAGGGCAAAAGAGGGAGAGAGGGCGAGAGAGGGAGAGAGGCTGAGAGATGGAGAGAGGGTGAGAGAGAGAGGGAGAGAGGGTGAGAGGTCGAGCAAGTGTGCGAGAGGGAAAGTGGGAGAGAGGGCGAGAGAGGGAGAGAGGGCGAAAGAGTGCAAGAGAATGAGAGAGGGCGAGAGAAGGCGAGAGAGGGAGAGAGGCTGAGAGAAGGCGAGAGGCCGAGAGGGCAAAGGAGTGAAAGAGGGCGACAGAAAGAGAGAGGGCGAGAGAGGGCGAAAGAGTGAGAGAGTGTGAGAGAGTGGGAGAGAGGGCCCGAGAGGGCGAGAGGGCAAGACAGGGAGAGAGGGAGAGAGAGGGAGAGAGGGAGAGAGAGGGAGAGAGGTAGAGAGAGGGCGAGATGGAGAGAGAGAGAGAAAGGGAAAGAGTGGGCGAGAGAGGGTGAGAGAGGATGAGAGAGGCAGAGAGGGTGAAAGGGCGAAAGAGGGAGAGAGGGCGAGAGAGAGAGAGGTCGAGAGAGAGAGAGTGGGCGAGAGAGGGAGAGAGGGTGAGAGAGGGAGTGAGGGAGAGAGACGGCAAGAGACCATGAGAGAGGGCGAGTGAGTGCGATAAGGCGAGGGAGGGCGAGAGGGCGAGAGAGGGAGAGAGGGCGAGAGAGGAAGAGAGGGTGAGAGAGGGCGGAGGGCAAGAGAGGGAGAGATGGCGAAAGAGAGGGAGAGAGGGCGAGAGAGGGAGTGAGGGTGAGAGAGGGCGAGAGATGTAGAGAGGGCGAGAGAGATAGAGAGAAGGTGAGAGAGGGCGTGAGGGTGAGAGATAGCGAAAGGGCGAAGGTGGTTTAGACGGCAAGAGAGTCAGTGAGAGGGCGAGAGGGAGAGAGGGCGAGAGAGCAAGAGTGGGCTAGAGTGCGAGAGAGGGCGAGAGAGGGAGAGAGGGTGAGACAGGGCGAGAGAGGGAGAGAGGGCGAAAGGGCAAGACAGGGCGAGAGAGAGAAAGAGAGAAAGTGGGGGAGAAAGAGAGAGCGAGAGAGGCAGAGGGGGATGAGAGAGCGAGAGAGGGAGAGAGGGCGAGACAGGGCGAGAGAGGGAGAGAGGGCGAAAGAGGGAGAAATGGCAGGAGCGGGAGAGCGGGAGAGAGGGAGAGAGGACGCAAGTGGGAGAGAGGGCGAGAAAGAGTGATAGAGGGCAAGAGAGGGAGAGAGGGTGAGAGAGGGCGGAGGGCGAGAGAGAGAGAGGGCAAAAGAGAGGGAGAGAGGGCGAGAGAGGGAGTGAGGGTGAGAGAGGGCGAGAGAGGCAGAGAATGCGAGAGAGGGAGAGAGGGAGAAAGAGGGCGAGAGACGGCGAGAGAGGGTGAGAGGGCGAGAGAGGGAGAGAGGGCGAGAGAGTGAGAGTGAGTGCGATAGGGCGAGAGAGGGCAAGAGGGTGAGAGAGGTAGAGAGGGCGAGAGAGGAAGAGAGGGCGAGAAGGAGAGAGAACGAGAGAGAGTTAAAGAGGGCGAGAGAGATAGAGAGAAGGTGAGAGGGCGTGAGGGTGAGAGATAGCGAGAGGGCGAGGGTGGTTGAGACGGCGAGAAAGTCAGTGAGAGGTCGAGAGGGAGAGAGGGCGAGAGAGCGAGAGTGGGCGAGAGTGCGAGAGAGAGAGAGAGAGCGAAAAGGCGAGACAGAGAAAGAGAGAGAGAGAGAGAGAAAGTGGGGGAGAGAGAGAGGGCAAGAGAGGCAGAGGGGGTGAGAGAGGGAGAGAGAGGGCGAGAGAGGGAGAGAGGGCGAGAAGGAGAGAGGAAGAGAGAGAGAGAGTTAATGAGGGTGAGAGAGAGAGAGAGAAAAGGCAAGAGAGGGAGAGAGTGTAAGAGATAGCAAGATGGCGAGGGTAGTTGAGACGGCAAGAGAGGCAGCGAGAGGGCGAGAGGGAGAGAGGGCGAGAGAGCGAGAGTGGGCGAGCGTACGAGAGAGGGCGAGAGAGGGAGAGAGCGCGAAAAGGCGAGACAGGGCAAGACAGAGAGAGAGAGAGAAAGTGGGGGGAAATAGGGAGGGCAAGAGAGGCAGAGGGGGCGAGAGAAGGCAAGCGGGCGAGAGAGGTAGAGAGTGCGAGTGAGGAAGAGAGGGCAAGAAGGAGAGAGGACGAGAGAGAGTTAAAGAGGGCGAAAGAGATAGAGAGAAGGTGAGAGAGGGCATGAGGGTGAGAGATAGCGAGAGGGCGAGGGTGGTTGAGACGGCGAGAGAGTCAGTGAGAGGGCGAGAGGGAGAGAAGGCGAGCGAGCGAGAATGGGCGAGAGTGCGAGAGAGGGCGAGAGAGGGAGAGAGGGCGAGACAGGGCAAGAGAGGGAGAGAGGGCGAAAGTGGGCGAGAGGGTGAAAGAGAGATAGAGTGCGAGAGCGGACGAGAGAGGAAGAGAGGGCGAGAGAAGGAGAGAGGGCGAGAGAGGAAGAGAGGGTGAGAGAGGGAGTGAGGGTGAGAGAGGGCGAGAGATGCAGAGAGGGCGAGAGAGATAGAGAGAAGGTGAGAGAGGGCGTGAGGGTGAGAGATAGCGAGAGGGCGAAGGTGGTTTAGACGGCGAGAGAGTCAGTGAGAGGGCGAGAGGGAGAGAGGGCGAGAGTGCGAGAGAGGGCGAGAGAGAGAAAGAGAGATTCGTACCAGTCGCCCAAGGAAGCGGACCAAACCAGGGCACGAGACCGCTCCTCAATGGGGAACGGGATGCGTCTTCCCAGTGTCCAAGGCCAGCCAATCCCACTGGCAATGGAAGAAAATCCCGGACAGCCCCCAATTGTGAGAAACAAAGCTCACTCACTTCAATAATTTCAGTCCAAGACAAAATCTGAATCAGTAGTGTCATTTATTTCACACTTGCAAGTGGGTGTGATGTCCAGTGCCTATAAGGCAGAGGACATACACAACCCAAATTTAATTCATACAAAATAATATATAATTTGGTTTCTTTTGTTTTACATTGCTCCTCCCCTGTTTACATCCTCCACTTCCCCAAGACTGGCCCCATTACTCCTGTTTATCTCTTGCCTTATCAAGCCTTGTCTGTGACAAAATGCTTTCTTCTGACCTCACAAGGCCGTTTGACCCCATTCCGCTCTAGGTCATTGTTAGGCATATTCTTTCTTCATCATTATCTACTCCCTCCATTTGTACCTTCCCCTGATCCTTATGACCCTTTTAATTGGGGTTTGTTCCTGTGTCTCTGTAAAAGTGGGAAACATATGTTTATACCTACTGTTTGTACAGGCGTATCTAGCTTAACTTCATCCCCTTACAACATCTTATCTATTTGCCCGTAATATCTACCATTGTTTTGCTGTCACGTTTCATTCTGGCATACACTTTTAGCAAATACATTTTCAATTATATATTTCCTCCACATCGTTTCCCTTCTTGTTGACTCAGCTCTTGGCTAAAACAATTACACACTGGTGTGAGTTCATTTACCTTGTATCAGAAATTATAATTGCAGAATTGCAGAAGTAACATTAATTTACCTATATCCCACAGACACTCAGTAGCAGCAGTGTGCACCATAGACAAGATGCACTGGAGAAATTCCCCAAGGAAAAGAGTTATATGGATGTTTGTAATACTTAGGAACTCTGACTGTTTTCAGGCTGAAGTTTATCCTTGTATAGATTTGACACATTAATCCTCCCTCCCCACCACGAACAGCCTGATTTCAGTGCTGTAAAACTCTACAGTAACATGGCTCCCTGAGTGCACAAACAACCCCTCTCCATCCATTTCATTCACAATAAGGTCAATAACAGGACGGATTCAAACACAATACAAACTGTGGTGAATGCTGCATGTAGGGAGGCATGTTACTGTAGAGTTTTTACAGCACTGAGATCAGGCTGTTCGGCCCATCATTCACACACCAGTCGAACCGTCTGGACTCCCTCTCTAAACCTCTCCAATTACCCAGATCCCTGTCTGATTGAAAGTTCTCTGTGTGGAGTTTGCACATTCTCCCCGGGTCAGTGTGGGTTTCCTCCGGATGCTCTGGTTTCCTCCCACAGTCCTAAGATGTGCAGGTTTGGGTGGGTTGGCCATGCTAAATTATCCATAGTGTCCAGGGATGTGTAGGTGAGGTGGATTAGCCATGGGTTATAGCGATAGGGTAGCGGGGGTGAGTCTTGGTGGGATGCATGATGGGCCGAATGGTCAGTTTCCACACTGTAGGGAGTCTATGATTCCATGCTCCTTCCCATCTGTCTCTATGGATGAGGGAGACTATCCCCTGACCCAATATCCCCTTCGGTGACTCAACGTTTGCTTTGTTTCCAACAAAGAACTGCAGATGCTACAGATCTGAGAGACAGCACAGAAATTGCTGAGGAAACTCAGCAGGTCTGGCAGCATCTGTGGGGAGGGAACCTTTCAGATCCAGGGATTGTTCTTCAGAACTGAAGGCTTCTGATTCTGGTGCTGTCAGACCTGCTGAGCTTCCCCAGCAATTTCTTGTTTGGATTTCAGCCCCAATCCAGTTGGTGATGATCACGGCCTTGTTAAGTGTGTTTGGGAATGGGGAGGGGGCTGCTAGCAGGGTGATGGTGGGATAGTGGGGAGCATAGCTGCCTTCCCAGCAGTTAACCCAGGTTCGATTCCCGGCCAACGCAGTGTTGTGGGTTCGTTTTGTGGTAAACTGGATCTGTCAGATTGCTCCTTGCTATTCCTAGCGATGGTTTCTGTGAATTGCAGTGTAGAACCGGGCAGCATTGCTCGACATCTCGGAAGCTTTCCCCTCTGCTGCTTCCCATTTCTTATTGAAATATTGGTTGCAGCACAAGGATGGGTTTAGCTTGTTTGAAAAGTGAGAGACTGCTCCCGTCAGGAACCTGAAATAATTACAGAAGCCGCTGGAAACACTGAACAGTTCCAACAGCTTCTGTCGTGGTGGGGAGGGAGGATTAATGTGTCAAATCTATACAAGGATAAAATAAACTCCAGCTTCAAAACAGTCAGAGTTCCTAAGTTTTACAAACATCCGTATAACATTTTTCTGAGCCATCAATTCCCCTTAAACCCTTCCAATGTGGAATAGCATCTTTCTGATTCTCACTTTGAGAGATGTCCCTCAGTGAGCTCCTCCACCATTCTTTCCATTTCACTGGGGACCCGCCATCCACAGTCTCCAATCAAATGACCTGAACTCAGACACACAGAGATCTTAAAGAGTGACACAATGCAGATAGGAAGTTTCTGAGTCCATTTCTGTTTCTGAGTCCAATCTTCACTCAGTGAGACAGAGTCAGGTATTCAAGGCTCCAACAAGAGCTGGATTCTGCTTCTGGTGATTGTCTTCATTCAGTGAGAAGGAGGGCCGTGGGCCGGAAGGAGCTCATCATTGTGCTTCGGGTTGTCTGCTCAGTCTGCAGCATTGCAGGCCGTGGGAGCAGGGCAGTGGGAAAGGTACCTCGTGTGCACTGCAATAGGACTTTCCACACATTGTTCCATTGCTCCAGGAATTCTGAATGAGGATCTGAAAAATGCATTGATTGAAGGAGGAGCATCAGGAAAACAGGATAAAGCTGATGAGATCAGCAGGATTTCTCGGTCTAACTCTGTACCAGTCATTATGATCTGCTTCAAAAATATACAATCTGGAACTCAACCCACTCAGAGCAATATAAGCTCTGAAACAAATCATTCAGTCCAACACATCCATGCCAAACTGATTTTTTTTTTATTTCAAAAATATACTTTATTCATAAATATTTTGATCTATACAACTGGACATGTCATACATATGTACACATTCCATTTCTTTGCGTATCGAAACAGATTAATCATTCTTATTTACAGGTTGGTGCGATTACATTGAGCTGAGGCGTCAGCAGAGCCCAAATGACTGCGTGGGCTCCCTGTTCTTCTTCGGCAGGCAGATGTTACACGGTGGTCTTTCCCCACCGCGCCTTGGCGGCACCTGCCCCAAGCTTCAGCGCATCCCTCAACACGTCGTCCTGGACCTTGGAATGTGCCAGTCTGCAACACTCAGTCGGGGTCAACTCCTTCAGCTGGAAGATCAGCAGGTTTCGGACCACACAGAGAGCGTCCTTCATCGAGTTGATTATCCTCCAGGCACAGTTGATGTTCGTCTCGGTGTGCGTCCTGGGGAACAGACCGTAGAGCACGGAGTCCCGCGTCACGGTGCTGCTCGGGACGAACCTCGACAAACACCACTGCATTCCACTCCAGACTTCCTCTGCATAGGCACATTCCAGAAGGAGGTGTGTGACAGTCTCGTCCCCCCCGCAGCCGCTTCGAGGGCAGCGTGCGGTGAGGCTGAGAGTCCGGGCGTGCAGAAAGGATCTCACAGGCAGAGCCCTTCTCACCACCAGCCAAGCCATGTCTTGGTGCTTGTTGGAAAGTTATGGCGATGAGGCATTCTGCCAAATGGTTTTGACATTCTGCTCAGGGAACCACTCGATAGGATCCGCCCTCTCCTTTTCCCGAAGGGTCTCAAGGACACTACGCGCTGACCACTTCCTGATGGACTTGTGGTCAAAGGTGTTTTTCTTCATAAACTTCTCCAGGAAGGACAGGTGATATGGAACGGTCCAACTACTCGGAGCGTTCCGCGGCAGCGAGGCCAGGCCCATCCTTCACAACACCGGGGACAGGTAGAACCTCAGTACGTAGTGACACTTGGTGTTTGCGTACCGGGGATCCACGCACAGCTTGATGCAGCCACACACAAAGGTGGCCATCAGGGTGAGAGTGGCATTGGGTGTATTTTTTCCCCCGTTGCCCAGATCTTTGTACAGCCACTCCCTTTGGACCCGGTACATCTTTGACCTCCATATAAACTGGAAGATGGCCCGGGTGACTGCAGCGGCACAGGTTCTGGGAATAGGCCAGACCTGTGCCACGTATAACAGCAATGACAGTGCCTCACACCTGATGACCAGGTTTTTTCCCGCGATGGAGAGCGACCATAGCGTCCATCTGCCCAGTTTCTGCCTCACTTTGCTGATACGCTCCTCCCAAGACTTGGCGCACGCCCGAGCCCCCCCCCCCCCCCCCGAACCAAATACCCAGCACCTTCAGGTGGTCGGTCCTGACGGTGAAGGGGATCGAGAATTGGTCGGCCCAGTTCCCGAAGAGCATGGCCTCGCTCTTGCCTCGGTTTACCTTGGCCCCCGAGGCCCGTTCGAACTGGTCACATATGCGCATGGGTCTGCGCACGGACAGCGGATCCGAGCAGAAAACGGCGACGTCATCCATGTACAGGGAGGCCTTAACCTGCAGGCCCCCACTGCCAGGAACAGTCACCCCTCTCAGGCTCGCATCCTTCCTGATGGACTCGCCAAATGGCTCTATGCAGCACATAAACAAGGCAAGAGAGAGAGGGCAGCCCTGCCTGACTCCAGATCTGACTGGGAAGCTATCTGATTCCCACCCATTGATTGAGACTGCACTGACATTGTTGGCGTAGAGCAGTCTGATCCAATTGCAGATTCCCTCCCCAAAGCCCATTTGGGAGAGAACATCTCTCATATAACTGTGTGATATCCTGTCAAAGGCTTTCTCCTGGTCCTGGCTGATCAGGCAGGTGTCCAACTCTCTGTCCTGCACGTAGGCGATTGTATCCCTGAGGAGTGAGAGACTCTCAGCAATCTTCCTGCCCGGCACAGCACAGGTTTGGTCAGGGTGAATCACCGACCCCAGAGCAGACCTGACCCGGTTGGCGATTACCTTTGACAGAATTTTTTAATCCGCATTCAACAGTGAGATTGGTCTCCAATTTTTGAGTTCCTCCCTCTCCCCCTTCCGCTTGTAGATGTGGGTGATGATGCCTTTCCTCATGGATTCACTCATGGTACCTGCCAGAAGCATGCTGACATACACCTCCAGCAGGTCCCGGCCAATCAAGTCCCACAGAGCGGAATAGAGCTCAAACGGTAAGCCGTCGCTTCCGGGAGTTTTATTCTTTTCGAAGGACTCGAGGGCCTTGGTCAGCTCGTCCAGAGATAGCGGCTGGTCCAGCCTCTCCCGTGTTCTGTCGTCTAAGACCTCCGTGATAGAGGACAGGAACGACTGGGAGGCCGCGCTGTCGGTCGGCTTCGCGTCATACAGAGTGGCATAGAAGGATTTACTGATCCTCATGATGTCAGCCTGAGATGAAGTTACCGAGCCATCTTCTTCCTTCAGGCTGCTGAGCACGGAGCTCTCTTTGTGCACCTTCTGGAAGAGGAAACGTGAGCACGTCTCGTCCTGCTCCACTGAGCGGACCCTGGACCGGAAGAGTATCTTAGAGGCCTCCGAAGCAAAGAGCGAGGCTTGCTGGGCCTTCACCTCCTTGAGGTCCTCCGTGACATCGACCCCCAACGTCTGCAGCAGGAGCAGGTTCTGCATACTTTCCTGGAGCTGGGACAGTTTTCCCCGCCTCTCTCTCGCCTCCTGAACACCTTTGAGGATGAAGAACCTCTTGATGTTCCCTTTTACTGTTTCCCACCAGTCCGCTGGGGACTCAAAGAGGGGCTTCACGGTTCTCCAACCTGTGTAGTCCCTCTTGCGCTCCTCAATGTTTCCCGGGTCAACAGCTTTGTGTTCAGTTTCCACACTGCCTTACCAGCCCGCTGGTCGTCCTGTAGGTGATAGTCGGCCAGCAGGAGGCAGTGGTCAGAGAAGAACACTGGCTTGACGTCGGTGGATCTGACCGAGAGCGTTCGGGACACAAACAGGTAATCTATCCTTGAGCGGATAGACCCGTCTGCCCGTGACCAGGTGTATCTACGCTGCGCTCCGTCTGCAGGGGCGCTGAAGACGTCATGTAGCTTGGCATCTTTTACCGTGTCCATCAGGGCTCTGGACGTGGTGTCCAGTTTACTGTTTCCCCCCGCCGGATCGTCCATCTGCATCAATGATACAGTTGAAGTCTCCGGCCAGAATGACCGGCCTGGACGTAGCCAGCAACAGTGGAAGCGTGCTGCAGGACGGCCAACCGTTCATACTTACCCACTGGGGCGTACACATTAATCAGTCTCAGGGGAACATTCCTCTACATGACGTCGGCGACGAGGAGGCGCCCGCCCACCACCTCCTTAACCTCGGAGATGGTGAAGTTGCCTCCTCTCAACAGGATACCCAGGCCGGAGGCGCGGCTATCGTTGCCCCCCGACCAAACTGACGGCCCATGGGCCCACAAGCTCGACCATCTTCTGTAGCTGCTGAGGTGCGGTATCCCACACTCCTGCAGGAACAGGACGTCGGCTTTAACGTTGGCCAGGAAGGCCATCATAGAAACACATTGCGTAGCCGATTTGATGCTACGCACATTGATGCTGGCAATTTTTAACCACATTTTAACAGTTTACAAGGTTGACACTGTCCATTTGCTGCTGGTCTTGCCCCTCTGGGGTAGCTGTGTGCATCCCCATGGTGACGGCAAACTGCTGGACCCTCCCAGGTCTGAGGTAGCTGTCCGGCTCCACGCTGGAGCCATTTCCCCGCTCTGGTGTCTTCGGGTCGGGCCCAGGGTCCGTATAGTTCAGTTCTCCATCTGACAGCAGGGCTGTCACAGGATCGCTGCTCCCAATTACCTGGAGCTGTGGGCCGGTGGGTACCTCTTGGTTCTCACCGGGTGGGGGGAGGGCTTTACCCGTCCCCTCAGAGGGATCGTCTTTTCCTGCTTGGGTGGTGCTGCCCTCCTTTTTCCCCGCGGCGCTCTGTCTCTTCCTCTGGTGACGACCCTTCTTGCGCCCGTCCTCACCGTCGGAAGAGCTGCCTGTATTCTCGCCGTGTAGGTGTCACTTCCCCCATCGCTGGGTGGCTTTGGGAGGTTTCCTCTTCCTGCTTTTCACGGTAATCCAATCCTCTGCTTCCTTTGATCCCTTCCCTTCCATTTCCTCCGTCTGTCCTGAAGGAGCTTGGATCGGCTGTTGCACCTCCCCGCTGTCTGCCGTCTGCTCCGCTACAGCCCGCCCTTCCTTCTGGGTGCCTCCAGACACCGATCCCGTGCTGTTTTGTGGTACCTTGCTGATCTTAGGCGGTCCACGGCTCGTGTTGCCACCACCGGCCATCTGTGCGTAGGTGGTGGCCCCTCATCTTGGGCAGGCCTTGTACATGTGGCCCGCCTCTCCGCACAGATTACAGTTCTTGGCCACCTTACATTCCTTGGTGGGGTGGCCTTCCTGCTTGCAGTTTCGGCAGATGGTCACCTTGCAATCCGCCGCGACGTGGCCTTACCTCCCGCAGGTTCGGCACACTTTTGGCTGCCCTGCGTATGTCAGGTAACCTCTGCTTCCTCCGATGGCAAAGCTGGAGGGTGGGTGAAGGATGTTCCCACTGGCATCGACCCTCAGGGTTACCCTGACCTGTCGTTTGCTGGTCCAGATCCCGAAAGGATCGACCACATTGGTAATCTCTCCCTCGACCTTAACGTATCTCCTCAAGAAGGTCAGGACATCTGCTGCTGGGACGTGAGGGTTGTACATCTGGATGGTTACAACCCGACTCCTCTGCACAGGAAGCACACACAATGGGACCGCCGACAAGATGGAGAACAGAGGTTCCCCTTCCTTCTCCTTAAAGACCTTCAGGAGCTGCTCGCAATTCTTCACGCTCCTGAAGGTCACATCGAAATAGCCTGCCGCAGGGAAATCCTGCAGGCAGTACACGTCCGCTGCTTCGAACCCGCAGCACGCCAGCAAAATCTTCTTCACAAACACTGTCCGATCGACCGGTGTGTGCTCCTCCACCTTCTTCACAGTCACCCTGACTGTGTTGCGAATGCCCTGGCCAGGGCTGCGAGCGGCTGCTGAGGCCATAGCTCTGAGGTTGGCTGGTACCTGAATTGGCATTAGGCCGAAGCCAGCATAAAGATCCACCAAGAGCAGGTCAGCACAACCAAACGATCCTCCAACGTCCAATCACGATCCAGCGATGGTCTCCAGCAGCTCCGACGACTCGCAACACGATCCCCGTGGTTTCTCCCCCGCCAGCACACTTCCGCTGCGTCGAACCGACAGCCCTCGAGCAGAATCTCTTCCTCCAGTCCTCAGGAACTACCCATATTCCGAGCCAAAAGGCCGAGAAGCGAACGTCCACTGCTTCAAACCCACAGCACTCCAGCAAAATCAGTCGCTGGTAGATAGGACAGTGAAGAAGGCATTTGGTATGCTTCCCTTTATTGTTCAGAGCATTGGGTAAAGGAGCTGGACAGGACATTGGTTAGGTCACTTTTGGAATATTGTCTGCAGTTCTGGTCTCCCTCCTATCAGAGGGAGGCACAGAAACTTGAAAGGTTTGAGAATTGATTTTCAAGGGGTTGCAGGACTTGAGTTGCAGGGAGAGGCATAATAGGCTGAGGTCATTTTCCCTGGAGTGTCATAGGCTAAGGTGTGATGTTATAGAGGTTTATAAAATCGTGAGGGACATGGATAGCATAAATAGACAAAGGTTGGTGGAGCCCAGAACTAGAGGATATAGGTTTAGTGTGTGGGGGGGGAGGGGGCGTGCGGGGGGCGGGTGGGAAATTCAAAAAGAGCCTAAAGGGCAACTAAAATTGTAACATTTAAAAGCATTTGAATAGGAAGGGTTCAGAGGGATGTTGGCCATGTGCTGGCAAATGGGAATAGATAAGGTTAGAATATCTGGTTGGCATAGATGGGTTGGACCGAAGATCTGTTTCTGTGCTAGACATCTCAGACTGTGGGATCATAAAAGTGAACATTGCTCTGATTCATCTCTGGGCTCCTTGATGTCCACTTGTTTGTTATCCAGCTTCCTCAGTCTCTCGTGTGTATTTTTGTTCTAAATAGTATTTTACAATTATATTCACAGATCTTTTTGTAAATGAAGTCTTCACTGCTGCCCAGGTCCTGACCATATGCTCCATTATCAAGTTATTTTTTCCACAATATCTTTGACAGCCAAGAATTCTTTTTTCAAGTAATTGAGTGGATTTTCCTTCCATTTCTGACAGTCAAATTCTGCACCATTTTCATTCCCTATAATTCATACTGCACTCTCTGAAACATGTGTATTTCTCCTTCCGCAGATACCGGTGATCAAGGCCAAAGCCCTGGTGCCTGTTGAGAGGGTGATGTTTGACTTCCTTGTACTGCTGCAGTTTGTATGGTGAAGGTGCTCCCACAACGTGGTTGGGTAGGAGACATTACAGATTATTCACTGTGATAGTGAAGAGTAGAAGATATCTGTACAAATCAACACGTTTTAATTTCACAAATATATTGAGAACATTTAACATAAGGCCACAGATGGAGAATATTATGTCCGGTGACCAAAACCTTTGTGAAATAAGCAATTTTTCGGGAATGACTTAAAGGAAGAAAGCAGATCTTAGAGGGTGGGAATTCCAGACTGTGTTGCCTTGGAATCTATAGAAACAGTCACACAGCTGAACTCAAAAATAAACATATCATTGGGAGTCTAAACTAAAATGAGTTATTGAGATGTGAAAGGGTTATCTGGTGCATGGAGATAGGAATGATTACAGCCAGGAATTAAGTAAAGGATGTGAAAGTAAATTGTTGTTGCTTATAAATGGGAGCCTTTTGACGGATCAGCAAGTTCTGGTACAAGTGAGCACTTGGGCGGTAGAGTTTTCAATATTCTGGAGATTATAGGGAGGGTGATTGTGGGATGCTGGCCAGGAGTGGGTTTAGATAATGAAATCTAGAGTTAACAAAATGAATGAATGAGAGTTTCAGTAAATGAGCTGAGACTGTGGTGAAGTCAGGTGATATCACTGAAGTCGAAGTAGTGGTCTTGGAGTGGGACTGGGCTATCACCCTCACCTCACCTCTGGAATTCAGCTGATGGTCAGTTTGTGAATCAAATCTGTGCTGGAAATGTGTTGCTGGAAAAGCGCAGCAGGTCAGGCAGCATCCAGGGAACAGGAGAATCGACGTTTCGGGCATAAGCCCTTCTTCAGGAATCAAATCTGTAACAAGCTCAGGAGCTGAGTGGCCCTGGCAGAACTCAAACTGGGTGTCACCGAAGGTTATTGCTGAGCAGCTGCGTGACAGCACTGTTGATGACACCTTCCATCACTTCACTGCTGAGCGAGTGTCGACTGATGGAGGGAAATTGGCTGGGTTGGCTCTGTCCTGCGTTTTTGTGTTGACCATCCCTGGGAAATGTTCCACAATGTCAGTAGGTGCCAGTGCTGGACTTGTCTGGTGGGCAGCAATTTCTGGAGCACAGCCATCAGTATTATTGCCACAATGTCGGTAGGGCCGACAGCCTTTACACTACTTCTCCATTTCTTGATCTGATTTGAAATAAGTTTCAACCAATTCGATTCACATCTGTCATGTGAGGGACCAATGGAGAAGGCTCATCCACTTGGCACTGCTAGCAGAAGATTGCTGCAAATGCTGTTGTCTTGTCTGTTGCATGGATGTGTGAGGCCGCTCCATCAGTAAGGGTGGGGATATCTGTGATGCTTCCTGCAGTGAGTTGTTTAATTGCCCATCACCATTCCTGACTAGGTGTGGCAGAACTGCAGAGCTCAGATCAGATCCATTGGTTGTTGGATCACATAGTTCTATTTGGTGTTGCTTGCGCTGTTTAGCGTGCAGGTGGGTAGCTTCACCAGGTTGGCACCACATTTTTAGGTATGCCTGGTATTGCTCCTGGCATGCTCTGTGGAACTCTCCATTGAACTAGGGTTGATCCCCTGGCTTGATTTTAATGGCTGAATGGGGGATATACCAGACCATGAGATTTCAGACTGGGCTGGAGTACAGTTAGAACATAGAACAGTACAGCACAGAACAGGCCATTCAGCCCACGATGTTGTGCCAACCTCTGATCCTCATGTATGCACCCTTAAATTTCTGTGACCATATGCATGTCCAGGAGTCTCTTAAATGTCCCCAATGACCCTGGCTCCACAACTGCTGCTGGCAACGCATTCCATGCTCTCACAACTCTCTGTGTAAAGAACCCACCCTTGACATTCCCTCTATACTTTCCTCCAACCAGCTTAAAACTATGACCCCTCATGTTAGTCATTACTGCCCTGGGAAATAGGCTCTGCCTGTCGACTCTATCTATGCCTCTCATTATCTTGTATACCTCAATTAGGTCCCCTCTTCTCCTCCTTTTCTCCAATGAAAAAAGTCCGAGCTCAGTCAACCTCTCCTCATAAGATAAGCCCTCCAGTCCAGGCAGCATCCTGGTAAACCTCCTCTGAACCCTCTCCAAAGCATCCACATCTTTCTTATAATAGGGCGACCAGAACTGGACGCAATATTCCAAGTGCGGTCTAACCAAAGTTTTATAGAGCTGCAACAAGGTGTCACGTTCCTCAAACTCAATACCCCTGTAAATGAAAGCCAAAACACCATAAGTTTTCTTAACAACCCTGGCCACTTGGGTGGCCATTTTAAGGGATCTATGTACCTGCACACCAAGATCCCTTTGTTCCTCCACACTGCCAAGAATCCTATCCTTAATCCTGTACTCAGATTTCAAATTCAACCTTCCAAAATGCATCACCTCGCATTTATCCAGGTTGAACTCCATAAACAGCAGTTCTGCTGCTGTTGTTGGCCCACAGTGAGGTAGAATTTGCAGGGTCAAGAGGGCTGATTGTGTTGTTGTATTTTCTGGTGCATTGGTAGATGTAATGTGGTTCATCCAGTTTCATTCCTTTGTTGAGACTGTGCAATGATTAATACAATGAGTGATTGGGTGTGCCACTGTCAGGAATGCAACTTTTTAAAAAGGATTTTGTGATTTACACATGACAGAAATGAAACTATCATGGTATACGAACATGAAAGGTGAAAGACTCAACAGACAATCAATGGATATTTCAATGGATAATTTCAGTTACATCACACTGTAAATTTTTGCTATAAATTCTGTGCCTCAGAATTGTGCCCTCCACAATCACCTGATGAAGGAATGGCGCTCTGAAAGCTAGTGTGCTTCCAATTTAACCTGTTGGACTATAACCTGGTGTTGTGTGATTCTTAACTTCGAATATTACAGCACTAATACCAGGGCTGCATGTAAACAGGCTCAGTGCAGTTAATCAATACATTCGGAAGGATTTCCTCCAAGTTTGATGACGCAATATTAGTCAAAACCGTCACCTTCAACCTGCAATATAGTTCTTAACAAAAACTTCAGGCTGACACAAAGCTCCCCACCCAACTGCAATGTGGTAACTGGGCCCGGCCCAGGAATTGGAACTGGGACATTTGTGGACTGTGATCTCAAAGGAAGTAAGCAAACAGAATTCTGACAGATTAGTTCTCAAAGATGAGTAGCAAGTTTGAGACAAGGCAGGTGGTATGCCGCCTTGCACTTAGCTTAATTGCATTTCTTATTTACAGTCGTGTTTTGCAAAGTATAAAGAACCGGTGTGTTTTCCGTGGTTGGGGAGTTTTATCCTCGTTGATGACAGTTGCTGCCTCTCGCTCCCCAAGTCAAATCATAGGATCGATAACAAAACAATAAACTGCAGGTGCTGGAGATCTGAACCCCAGAAACAAAGTGCTGGAGAAACTCAGCAGTTCTGAGGGCATCGGTGAAGAGAAAAACATGTTACACTTCAATTTCAGTGACTCTTCGTCTGAACGGACAAATGGTCACTGGACTTGGAACTTACAATGTGTTATTCCCCACAGAGATGCTGCTGGATCTGCGGTTCTCCCGCACTGTGCTTTCTATATTGAGCTTTATTTACAAAACACATTGGAAAATTACTGATCTTCACATGTGAAAGGTTCAATGCAAACACGAGCATAGTTTCCAAACTTGAGTTACACAAGCACGCCTCAGTTTAAAAACAAGATTTAACTCAAAGTGACATTCCATCTCAAAATTAGCCAAGTTACACCAGTTATAAAGCTCCTCCACCCAATGAGGCACTTCAGCACAACATCCTGCAGTGTTGCACACAGCCACCTTTATCAAAGAATGATCACATGTCACAAAATTGAAGGCCAAGAGCATGTCTCTTTGAAGGAGCTGAAATCAAACTCTCAGTTTTTGAAGGATTTTTATTAAACCTGATTGAACATTTAAACCTCAGAGCATAATCTTTGCTTTTTTAAACAAAATGTGTGGGAAACATCCCACATCTTGCTAAAGGTTCAGTTCAGTCTGATACATAGAGCCAAAGGTCAAGCAAACATCACACTTTCCATTCACCCCTACAAAGGGCTGACATCACATTTCTTCAGGATTTAAAGTATTTTATAAATTGTTTGTAAAATCATTGTCACGTTAAAGAACTGGACATTAAATGTCATTGTATACAATAAGAGTGAAGCCTGTGACAGCAGATTTAGCTTTGGAGGGCAGTGTGTGCGCTTCCTAAATTCTGGGAGCATTTTGGGAGACTGCTCCCAGATGGTGATAGTGAGCATATCTGGAATGCACTGTTTAGATTTTGGAATCCTTGGGAGACTATCTGTGGTTTCAATAGTACATGGCTTACGTTGTTGGTGTACAGTAAGCAATTCAAAAAATTATTTATGCATTGTTTTTGACGACCTGAATGGTATTTAAATCTGCCAGGTTGCCTCAATAGTGTAAATGCATCTATTGTAAATATTTGGAATATTCCAGAACTGCCCAGTGCTTGGAAAATTCAGGGGGGACAAAAATCACATTGAGTAATTCGAAATTAAGAATGCACGCGGACTTAAGTACTTCAGTGATTAATTCAAATAGTTAAATGGAGTGCTCAGATTTAAAATATCTCTTATCCATAGTAATGGATGGACCGACAAAACAGGAACCAAATTCCTAGCTGGGGAGTGTGAAATGTGTTTTGATAATGTCACCTGCATCTAGCAACAATAATTTGGCAAGTTTGGAAATTTAACAAAGAATACTAACTTCGGTGATGCTCTCGTCAGGTCCCAAGCTCTATGAAAAAAATAACAATGTTCAGGTTTATTGCATACACTCTGAAACACGTGTTTCTTCTACAGATCCTGCAAGTTTCCCCAATGAGCACAGTCCATCCAAATGATGTTGCTAACTTTGGCCAACTCATTTCTTTCCTCGCCTCTTTCGCCTGAAGAGTGACCAGAATCAATTACTCCACATATGTGGGAACATTACTGACGAGAATTTTTTCCTTTAGAATTGACTTCCATATATTCAGTGCTCAGAAAAAATAAAAAGCTTGTCACCTTTTATAGAGCAATGATTCAGTGGGAGTAAATCACTAACCTATTCTTGCTTAATAATCAAACTGCTTAAATTTTAAACATGAACACTTCTTAATAGTTCACTAGATCGTAACGAAATATTTTGTACGAAATAAATCACATGATACATAGTTATTCAGATAACAAAACATGTTTGGTCATTGAAGAATCCAGAGGAAAAAGTAATGAAACAATGTGAGTTTGATATACCTCAATCATCATTTCAGGTGCATTTTATAAATAAATCCTTTTCCTCCTCGAAGTATTCAACTTCTTGAATAATTGAGAGAATGAAGTCACAATTGTACAACACACAATCAGACCCTTCAGTCCAACTTGCCCATACAGACCAGTTATCCTAAATTAATCTAGTCCCATTTATCAGCATTTGTTCCATATCCATCTTAACCCCTTTCTACTGATTATCAGTTTATTTTACTTTATTAGCACTTGAAACACTGACGTTTTTCTCCCAACATTGGTTAAAGAAATCGTAAGTTCATTCATCCATGTTAATTTTGTAATCTTTCACAAAGAAACAAGTGAGAACAACAAATAGCTGAGTGCAAAATAAAATACTGCAGCTTTGCGATATCTGGAAACACTCTAAAGGTCAGGGAGTATTAATCTTTCTGGTCAATGACCTTGTACTCGCTAAGTACAACATACAGGCAAAGCAGAAGGAAAGTAGAATTTGGAAGGGTGTATAATGACCCAATTGGCACTGCCCCATGGCACAGCTTTACGTAACCTAACAATAGTTGAATGGCATTACATGCAGTTTGAAAAGAACAACAAATCAACAGGAGGAGATGGGGAAGGTGGGTGCAAAAATGACTATTTCAGCGATCTGCATAATACAGGGTTACTGAATCACTGATACTGCACGAGTTTGTCAGTATGGTTTCGATTATTGATAATAATTTGGTAATGTCTTAGCCTTCACATAATTAGGGTAAATGTGCAATATCTGAATTTCATGAATTGGTTCCTATTGCACTTTGATCAATAAAAAATTTTCTTGGTTTAATCTACACAAAGGAGAAAGTGACGGCGCAGAAGCTGGATTTCAGTGTCGAAAAGTGTCATACTGGAAAAGCACAGCAAGTCAAGGCAGCATCTGAGAAGCAGGAGAGTTGATGTTTTGGGCATAAGCCCTTCATCAGGAATCATAGGCTTCAGAAAAATAACTGGCATAGACTTATGCCAATATATTACCTAAAAGGGTCAGAGCATGTTACTATCAGATTAGAGACTAATCTCAGATTTGGTACCATTCAGTGCAACATTTCAGTATGGTAATTACACATGTACCTAAAAGAGAAGTTGTCAAAAATTACAAGCTCGAGAATGATTATAGCATTAAACCTGGATATAAAGTTGGTGAACAAGAATGGCAAAGTGAAGTCCCAACAGTATCGCCTTGGGCAGTGGCAAGGTAAAAATTTGAGAGCAGAGTTGCAACTTTGGTGTAATCTTCAGTCTGGCCAAATTGCAGCAAACATCTGTTCAATTTTAACTGAAAATTACTGAATGCAAAATCCTCCTTACACAATAATGAGGGAGCATTTTGGGATGTCATTTTTAAAATATATTATTTTCAAAGTTATTCACAATTCAGAGTGATCACTTAGTGCTGTCTGTATAACATAGTATGAAAAGGAATTAATGGAAAAAAAAACATAACCCAAAATCAGAGTCCCGAATTCATTGATATTGCATGGGTCCAGCATTTACAAGTAATCGATTTTTAAAAATATATACAGATACATTTACTAACTATATTGGAGTACAGTCAAGTTTCTTACTGAACAATGACAGGATTGGACAGAGTTCGCATGGATTTAAGAGAGGGGAATCATACTTAGCAAATCTACTAAAAGAATCTACAGAGTCGAATATTAAAGTAAGAAATTGCAGACCATTTGGAAAAACTTATCATTAAACATGGTAGACTGAGTTTTGTGAAAGAGAAACTATATTTGACAAATTTGCGACAATTCATTGAGGAGATAACAAGCAGGGTTGATAAAGGGCAACCAATGATGTTCTGTATTTGGATTTTAAAAATGCAAATGATTAGATGCTACGTAAAAGTTAATTGCACAATATCGGAGCTCACGGTATCGGGGTAATGTATTAGCATGGACTGAGAATTGGTTAACCACACTGGCTGTTGCTGAGACCTCACTTGGAGTACTGTATGCGATGTTAGCTCCCATATTTAATAAAGGATAAATCAACATTTGTGACCATTTAAAAAAAGGATTCACTTAGCTGCTTCGATGATGAAATGGTTGACCTACCAAGAATAGATAAGCAGGTTAGGACATTATTCAATAGAATCTTGATAAATAAGGGGTGATCTTATGTAAAAAAGATTGAGGAGCTTGACAGGGTAGATGTTGACTAGATCTTCTCACACCAGTGAAATCTCAAACCAGGGGACATTACATTAGAGAATATTTTTTTTTAATAAATGTAAAGAATTTTTTTCTCCGTGAATGGTTATAATTTTCTAGCCCAAACAATTGTGAAAGTTAAATGTGGGAGGGGAATGGTTGAGTTACTCTTTGGAGGGCCAGTGTGGCTTGTTGGTCTGAAGGGCCTGTTTCCACGCAGTAGGGAATCTATGATTCTATCTCAAATCATTTTAAAAGAGGGCAGATAGATGTTTGAAATATTGAGCAGTTGAGGGCTATGCGGATCAAGCATAAAAGAGGTGTTGAGGCCTGGGTTGGCCCAGCCATTATCTTATAGAATGGGGGAACAACTGAAGGCGATGAATCCACTACTCCTGCTCCGCTTCCTTGAGGCTTCATTTCATACTTTTTTGTCTCCAAAGAAGAGCTTGATATATTGTGTAAAGATCTCAGATGTTGTGAAGGAGTAAAAATGGGGTGTTTATGTATCGATTCAGATGGCATTGATTCAACAATCACAACTATGCAGTCATGAGTAGGAAGACAATTCCCTCCATGAATAAAGGAAATCTACTGCAGAGCTCACACAAAGGGAATGCTTCCCCTCAATAAACTCTCCCATCACATTACCCAACATATCAGGACGCAGTGCGCATGCTCTAGCCAACAAAGGGACCCCGGGTGATGTCAGCACCGGACCAATGAAAGGACGGTGGGCAGAACTGGAGGACCTGGCGGGAGGTTGGTCCAACCAATCAAAGTGAATGTAGGGCGGAACTAGACCACGTGATCACCTTCGCGTGCGGCGCAGAGTCACTGTAATGAATGCTCAGGAAGTTATGGAGCGAAAGGATGCGGTAAGGAAAGAAATAAACAGAGGAAAACGGGAGAAAAACTGTGTTGCTAAGAGCGGAGAGGTTTTACAAACATGTTGTGCACGTCGGAAAACACAAATTTGAACGTCCCAGTCCCGTGGTTGCAGTAAATGAGGAATGGCCTCGGAGCGGCTGCAGGCCTGAGTGCACGCCGCCATCTTTATTCGGGGCAACGACTCACTGGACACGTGCGTGGCCGCCATCTTTGTAGCGGGCAAGATGCAGCCAAGCGCATGTGCAGCCTTTCTCTGGTACTGAGTCATTGGGCAGGATTTTCTCAGAGCACATTCAAACTCAGAGAAATAGATGTTTATTTCTGGATTTGTTTCGTCATTCATTTAAATGATTTGGTATCGTAAATGAGTTTGCATATCATACAAAGTTGGAGATATTGTGGATAGTGAAGAAGGTTACCTCAGATTACAATGAGATATTGATCAGACGGGGTTTAATTTAGATAAATGTGAGGTGTTGCATTTTGGAAAAGCAAATCAGGGCAGGACTTGTACACTGAATGGCAAGGCCCTGGAGATGCTTGTCGATCAAAGAGACCTTGGATTGCAGGTTCATAGTCCTTGCAAGTCAAGTTGCAGGTACATAGGATGATGAAGAAGGTGTTTGGTAAGTTTTCCTTCATTGGTTAGAGCATTGAGTATAGAATGTGGGAGGTCATATCGCTGTACAGGACATTCGTTAGGCCACTTTTGGAATAGTGTGTGCAGTTCTGGCCTGCCTCCTATCGGAAGGGTGCTGTGAAAATTGAAAGGTTTCAAAAAAGACTTACAAGGGTGTTGTTAGGGCTGGAGGATTTGAGCTGTAGGGTGAGGCATAAAAGGCTGGGGCTGTTTTCCCTGGAGTGCCAGAGGCTGAGCAGTGATGTTATGGAGATTTATACAATCATGAGGGGCATGAATAGAGTAAATGAACAAAGGTGTTTTCCCTGGAGTAGGAGTGTTCAGAAGTAGAGGGCATTGCTTTCGGGTGAACGGGGAAAAAATTCAAAGTGACCAAAAGGGCAACTCTTTCATGCAGTGGATGGAATGAGCTTCCAGAGGAAATGGTGGAGGCTAGTACAATTAAATTTTGTTAAAGGCATCTAAATAGACACATGATATGATTAGGAATCTTTTACAGGGAAATGGGTCAAGTGCTGGCAAATGGGAATAGATTAGGTTTGGATACCTGGTTGGCTTGGATGAGTTAGACTGTCGGGTCTGTGTCGGTGCTATACATCTCTATGACTGTCGGATCATAACAACTTATACTGCTCTGTTTCATCTCTGGGCTCCCTCATGACCACTTTGTCAATATCTAGCTTCCTCAGTCTTGAACAATGGGTGTATATTTGGTCTGTTTAGTATTTTACGATTACTTTTACAGACATTTTTGTAAGTTATTATTTTCTCTGCCGTTCAGCCCCTGACCATGTGCTGCTTCTTCATTTTTTTCTGGAAAATCTTTGACAGTCAAGAATTATTTTTTCCAATAAGCAAGTGTATTTTCCTTCCATTTCTGACTTTCAAATTCTACACCATTTTCATTACCTGTAATCCGTGTTGCACTCCCTGAAACATCAACTGTGTTTCTCCTTCCACAGATACCTGTGATTAATGCCAAAGCCCTGTTGCCTGGGGAGAGGGTGATGTTTGACTTTCTTGTACAGCTGCAGTTTGTTTGGTGAAGGTGCTCCCACAATGTGGTTGGGTAAGAGATGTTACAGAGTATTCATTACAGCAACAGTGATGATTTGAAGATAATGTCCAAATCAAAAACAGTTTGTAGTTTTATTATCCTGCTTATAATTTCACAAAAATATTAGTGGGAATTTCAGACCTCAGGCCAGAGAAGGATGATATTAGGTCAGGTGACCAAAAGCATTGCCAAATAAGCAGGTTTTGAGGAATGTCTTAAAGGGGGAAAGCAGACCTGAGAGGTTTTGCCGGCGAATTTCAGACCTTGTTGCTTTGGCAACTGTAAAAGCAGCCACAAAGGTGAAGTAATGAATTAACAGATCATTGGGAGTCTCGAAGAGAATGTTGTCGAGGTCTCAAAGGGTGTGTTTCGCAGCGAGCTCGGGATGATCACAACCAGGAATTGAATCCAGGGTGAGAATTTTAAATTGAGGGATGTGGGACTGATGCTGGCAGGTAAGACTAGATTGGGTTGGGATATCTGGTCTGCATGGATGGGTTGGGTTGAAGGGTCTGTTTCCATGCTGTACATCTCTGTGGCTCTATGTTGTTGATTATGAATAGGAGCCTTTTGATGGATCAACAAGTTTTGGTACGAGGGAGTACTTGGGTAGCAGAGATTTAGAATTTCTTGAGATTACAGGGAGGTTGAATGTGGTAAGCTGGCCAGGAGTGTGTTTGGATAATGAAGTCTGGAGAAAACACAAAGTGGATGAGAGTATGTGAGCTGAGACAAGGGTAGACACAGCTAGAAATAGAGGGTTTGGAGTGGGACTGGGCTGTCACCCTCAACTCACCTCCGGGATTCAACTGGTTGTCAGGTTGTGAATCAGGGCGGTAACACAATCGGGAGCTGAGTGGTCCTGGTGGAGCCTAAAATGAGTGTCACTCAGCTGGCTGTTGCTGAGCAGCTGCTGCTTGGTAGCTCTGTTGATGACATCTTCCATCACTTTACTGCTGATCGAGTGTGGACTGATAGATGGAAATTGGCTGGGTTGGATTGCCCTGTGTTTTTGTGTTGAACATGCCTGGGCAATGTTCCACATTGTCGGTAGCTGCCAGTGCTGGAGTGGTACTCGGTTTGGTGGGTGGCAAGTTCTGGAGCACAAGCCATCAGTATTATAGCCAGAATATTGGCAGGGCCAGTAGCCTTTACACTACTTAACCATTTCCTGATATTATTCAAACTGAATCAAACTGGCTTAAAACTCACATCTGTGATGTTGGAAATCACTGGAGAAGGCTGAGATGGATCATCCCGCTTTGCACTTCTGGCTGCAGATTCCTGCAAATGCTGTCGTCTTATCTGGTGCATGGGTGTGTGAGGTCCCTTCATCAGTCAGGGTGGGGATATCTGTGATGCTTCCTCCAGTGAGTTATTTAATTGTCCATCACCATTCACAACTGGGTGTGGCAGAACTGCAGAGGACACAGCTGCAGATGGGCGGCACGGTGGCACAGCGGTTAGCACTGCTGCCTCACAGCTGCAGAATCCCAGGTTCTATTCCCGCATCAGGCAACTGTCTGTGTGGAGTTTGCACATTCTCCCATGTCTGCGTGGGTGCTCCGGTTTCCTCCCACAGTTCACAAATGTGCGGGTTAGGTGAATTGGCCACTAAATTGCCGTTGTGTTAGATGTAGGGGAATAGTCTGGGTGGGTTGCTCTTTGGATGGTTTGTCTAAGTAATCTAATCTAAAAAAATCCTCTTAAATATCATTCCTCACCCCCTCTGTACTCCTCAAAGATGTATCTTAAAATTGTTCTCTTTAGTCAACGTTTCCAGCATTCATGAAGCACTTCAGGTGAATTGTCGTGTGAAAGGCTCCATACAATGCAGGAAGTTGTTATTAATGTCTGACATTAGGAGAAACAGGAATTAACCCTCTCTATTATACCTGATGAATAGCAGCAAAAGCAGGAAACACTGAGCATGCTCCAGCCCACAATGGGCATTTGGTGATTGATCTCAGTGCAGGACCAATAAGATGATGGGGATGGGTCTGCAAGACTAGCCAGTGCCGGTTGATCCTCCAACCAATCTGAGTGAATGAGGGGCGTGGCTATACTCAACCACGTAATAAGCTTCACTGGCAGCACAGTGTTGTTGCGACCAAGCCATTGGAAATGTGTGAAGGTGCAGGGCACGGTTAAGGAAAGATCTATTGACCAGGAAGGGAAGGAAATTTTAATGGAATGGGCTGAGACGTTTTACAGAACTTAGTGCACATCGGAAAATACAAATTTGAAAATCCCAGGCCCGTGTTTGTGGCAAACCAGAAAATGGTGAAAGGCGTGAGTGATCACCACCATCCTTATTGGGGGCAGTGATCCACGGGACACGTGTGTGGCTGTCGACTTTGTGAGGGGCAAGCTGCAGGGGGACGCATGCGCAGCCTTGCCTGGCAGGCTGTGATAGGGCAGGATTTACACAGTGTCAGCGTCAGGATGTTTTCAATGTCAAAGAGTGTGATGCGAGAAAATCACAGCCGGTCAGGCAGCAGCCGATCAGTGGGAAGGAAGATGGACATGTAGGACAGGTCAAGAGGACGGTGCTGAGTTGGAAGGCTGGATCTGGGATAAGGTGGGGGGAGTGGAAATTAGGAAACTGGTGAAATCCACATTGATCCCATGTGGTTGGAGGATCCGAACACAGAAGATGAGGTGTTCTTCCTCCAGGCATTAGATGCCTGGGATTTGGCGGTGGAGGTGGCCCAGGACCTGCATGTTGTTGGTGGAGCAGGAAGGGGAGTTAAAGTTTTGGGATACAGGGTGTTTGGCTTGTTTAGTGTTTAACTGTTCGTTCACAGACCTTTTGTAAGTTAATTTTCCTCTGCTGCCCAACCACTGGCAATGTGCTGCTCTCTAAATGGACTAAATTTTCCACAGTATCTTTGCCAGTGAATAATTTTTTTCAACAAGAGTGCATTTTCCTTCCATTTCTGACCATTAAATTTTGCAACATTCTCACTTCCTGTAATGCATCCCTTTGTTTCTCTCTCCACAGACACCAGTGATTAATGCTAAAGACCCATTGCCTGTGGAGAGGGTGATGTTTGACTTCCTTGTACAGCTGCAGTTCGTGTGGTGAAGGTGCTCCCACAATGTAGTTGGGGAAGAGCTGTTACAGATTGTTCACTGCGACAGTGAAGAGTTGACAATGTGTGTGCAAATCAACAACAGTTTGTATTTTTATCATTTTTATAATTTCACAGAAGTTGAGAATTTCTGACATAAAGCCACAGATGGGGATATTAGGTCAGGTGATCAAAAGTATTGCCAAATAAGCAGGTTTTCAGGAATACTTTAAAAGAGGAAAGCAGGTTTGAGAGGATCAGGGTGCGAATTCCAGATTGTGTTGCCTTGACCGTGTCGAAACAGCCAGACCGGTGAAGCAATGAATAAATGCATCTTTGAGAGTCTGAAAGAAAATGAGTTGTCGAGGTCTCACAGGTTGTGTGGTGCAGGGAGACAGGAATGTTCACAGCCAGGAATTACATCAAGGGAGAGAATTTTAAATTGTTGCTTGTAAATAGGAGCCTTTTGATGAATCAGCAAATTTTGGTACAAGAGAACACTTGGGCAGTAGATTTATAGATATTCTTGAGATTATATGTAAGTTGAATGTGGGAGGCTGGCCAGGACTGTGTTTGGATAACGAAGTCTAGAGATAACACAAGGATGGATGAGTATTTCAGTAAATGAGCTGAGACTAGGGTGAAGTTGCGTGATGTCACTGATGTAGAAATAGCAGTTTTGGAGTCTGGCTCCTCCTCATCACTCCCCCTCACCAATTCACAAATTATGTTCCTTGTTCACTCTGTCTTTTCTGGTTATGTCCTTCTCTCCAATTCTGCTAAGAACTAATATTTGACCTCAAGGTTGTTGGAAAATCCTGCTCCATCTCCACTCTCCCTTTCCTTTCTGAATTCTTCATATGTGGTGTCCATCCAGGATCTATCTTTATCCCCTCCTGTATCTTACCTACATACTGCCAGGATGTGACATCGTATTGGTTTACATTTAAACTGACAATGCCCATCATCCCTCTCAATTGCTCCACTGTTACTCATTCATCAAACTGCTCACCACACGCCTACAACTTGATTGGCTGCAATTTCCTCCAATGAAACACTGCAATGATTAAATCCATTGCCTTCAGTTGTTATTACAAATTTCTTTCCCTTACTGCTGGGCCCCTCCCTCTCACTGGGAAATGCCTGAGGCAGAACTACACACTTCACAATATTGCTCTCATATTCTGACCCCAAGGTGATCTTCTGATCAGATGTCTACACAATCGCAAACACCAGGAATTCCAATCACTAAAATGTTGCTTTTCTCCACCTCACCCCAGCTCCATTGCTACTGAAACCCCTTACCCATGTCTGTGTTGCATTAAAGTTGGCAAATCTAAAACAGAACCCTTGATTCTGCAACTGACCCAGAGTCTGGTTCTAGGTTCCCTCATGATGGGACACATCCTCTCAGTATATACCCTGTCATACTCCTTAATAAGCCTATATGTTTCAATAAGATCCCCTCTCATTCTCCCCCAAATCCAATGAGTCGAGTCCCAACTTCTTCAGCCTTTTCTTAAAAGATAGTCCCTGCAAATCAGGGATCATCCCACTCAATCTTCTCTGAATGCTTCAGATGAAGTGATGTATTTCCTTAAATAAAGGGACCAAACCTTCTCTCATTACTCCAGATGTGGTTCACTTGCACTATATAAAGTGGCTCTCAGATATATACTCCAAACTCTTATACTGCAATTCCCCTGAAATCAGGAACAATATTCCATTTCCCTTCCTGATGACCTGTTGTAACTGTGTGCTAGCCTTCTTTGTTTCCTGCACAGTTACCCACTGGTCCCTTTTGTGTTGCAGGTTTCTACAGTTTCCACCATTTAAATAGTCCTCTGTTCTTTTATTACCTCCTCCAAAATGAACAACTTCACATTATCCCAAGTTATGCTCCATTTACCAACTTATCCACTTCTCCAACGAATCCCTCTCTGTAAGCAGTTTATAATCCTTTTGGAAGTTTACTGTTCTGCATTTTCTAGGAGATTCCCCCGTCATTCTAAATCTTTCCAGGGAGCACCGGGCAGTGGGAAGCATGCTGAGTTGCTGTCTTTTCAGAGAGACTCTTTGGAGTGACTGGGAGGATCTTGCTGCCCATTGGTTAGAATGGAGACTACTTGCCCATCAAGCTGCATGAACCTTTCACTCCCCATGTCTTATTGATGAGGCACAGCGGCAACACGGAAGGAAAGAAAAGGAAGCAAATCCTACTCTCCGCATCTCACTGACTCTTGGAACATTCTGTACCATGTGTCAAAGATCTGCCCTGTTCAGTCACATGAAGTACCAAGGTGGAAACTCATAGAAACCCACATAGATTTCCCCCTGAACTGACTGATGACCTCAAGGAGTAATGTCTACAGTCATCCTGGGCCAGGTGGAGGGGATGGTGTGAGTTACTAACCTGACCTGACAGTGACAGATTTTATAAACTTGTATTACAGGATACTACAGGTGGATATTCAGATGGGAATCTCAGTAATTGTAACGCCAAACTCTGACTGAATTACTCCATTCTTCAGGACCTGGATATTTGCACTGTGTGTGAGAATTTTGTTCCTGCTCAATTCCATTTTCTGCATAAAAATTCTCCTTTGAATCAAACCACCCTGTCAATAGATCTCCCCGAAATCTTCAATATGTGTCCAGTAATCCTTTTATGATGAGTTGATGAGTGTAAGGTTTAACATCCTAATGTATATGTTTTGTAAGCACTTGTTTCTCAGCTCCCTTCAATTTCCTTTGCTACAAGGAGAACAATCTCAGTTTCCCCAAACCCCAGATTCCCCAATGTCTGATTGTTGTCTATAAGGCACACATGGGTTGTTTTGGAACATTCTCCACTTGCCTGCATCAGTGCAGCTCCCAGCAATGTTAAAGAAAGTGAACATCTTCCAAGAAAAAGCACTCTGCCTGAGTGAAGTCCCATCCACCACATTCAGCATTCCCTCTCTCCACCCCCGAGGTACAGTGGCATCACTGCGCAAAAGGTATAGTCAGTATTGTCCTACCAGACCATCGGGCTGCTCTCTCGTTAGGGAGAGATGTCTGGTGGTGGTTTATCCTGAAGGTTACCACAGCCCAGGCAAGGGGAGAGGTTGAGAACAAGAGTCCATCGATTATAGATGGATATTCTTGATATGTATTAACAACACCCATGTCCCTGCAACTAAAATCCCCCATTCCTTGAACCATCCTGGTAACTCTCCTGTGCCCCCTCTCAGGGACCCTGCCATCCTTCCCAATGTGTGGGCGACCTCTGGTTTGCACAGACCCAGCTGCTCTGTGTTTCTGCGGGTGATGTCGTCATCGAGCAACAGTTGCACTAAACCTCACTGTTTGTGAGGGTGGGAGACACAGAAATCCCGAAAACATTTGAGATGTATTTAGTGTGCACTTGCGATGCCATGATACATGACACTTGTCCACAAGTAATGGAAAATAGATGAGGATAGTTCGGTGGTAGTTTTTTTTCTCACAGACCCGATGGACGACCAGACCTTTTTCTGTTCTGTAGACCGCTGAGATGTTTATTATAGGAATATGACAGGCTCCATTGGACATCAGGTCAGAAAAGGTGATACGAGAATTGATGACACGTGATTGGTAAATGTTTTTGGGAGGAAAGTGAGACGCAGAGGTTAAAGAGGAAATTCAGAAGCTCAGCACAGGAATTGGAAAGGGCCATCATCAAGTGAGAAATAAACATTGGGCATCTTGAAAGCTGGAAATAAAGAAGGCACATGTAGCAGAGCTTTGAGAGACTGGAGGGGATTAGACATGGGGAGGATAATGAAACTGGAGGAGATGCAAATTGGTAAGGATTGTGAGGATGGAGGATATTACAGAGATAGAGATATTTGTGATAGAGATTTTTGGATTTTGAGGCTGGAGAGGAATTATAGAGATGAGGAGGGTTTGTAAGGCTGGGTGAGGTGGCACTGGTAGGGAGAGATCCAAGCATAGAGGAATTTACAGAGGTAGTGAGTCATAAAGTTATACAGCATCGACACAGACCCTGTGGTCCAACCGGTCCGTGTCGACCATAAATTCGAACTGAACTAATCGCATCTGCCTCCACTTGGTCCAAGTCCATCCTAGCATTCCCTATTGATATATGGGTCCAAATGTTTTTTTCCTATTAGAATCCCATTCCCCTACCCTTTTGCTCTACATTTACCCCTGACTAATTCACTCAACTCAATCATTCCTGAACACTATGGGCAATTGAGCGCAGCCAGTTCACCTTCCCTGTACATCTGTGGATTGTGGAAGGAAACGGGAGCACCTGGAGGAACCCACGCTGACATGGGGAGGAATATGCAAACTCCACATGGACAGTGACCCAATACAGGAATTAAGCCTGTGTCCCTGGCGCTGAGAGGTAGCAGTGCGAATCGTTGAGTCACTGTGCCACCCTGAAATTGCAATTGTATTCACAGCTGCCATGTCCTCTGCAAGTTTATTCCACATGTGAAACACTCTCTGTGCAAAAACAAAAAATAAAATCCGGAACTTCTTTTTAAAGCCTTCCTTTTCTTACGTTAAAAAGTATGTCCCCAATCTTGAATCGCGCCCCCTCCTGGAAAGGGCACCTGCTGTTCACATTACTGAAACTCTTTAGGATTTTATAAACCTCTAATAAGGTCATCCCTCAGCCTCCTGTGCTCAAGTGAAAAAGGACCCAGCCTATCCAGACTCTGCTTATAATTCAATCCCTCCGTTCCCATCACCATCCTGGTAAATCTCTTCTGAAAGTGCTCCGATTTAATAATATCCTTCCTATAACAGCACAACCAGAACTGGGCACAGTATTCCAGAAGAGGCCTCACAACACCCTGTACAACCTCAACATAACGTCCCAACTCCGAGGTTCAAAGATCTGAGCATTGAAGGCAAATGTGCTAAACCCCTTCTCAACCACCCTGTCTGCATGTGACACATACTTCAAAGACCTGAACCCCTCGGTCTCTTTGTTCCATATCACTATCCGAGGCCCAACTTTTAATCAGTGTAAATCCTGCCCTCGTTTGTTTTACCAAGATGTAATATTTTGCATTTATTCCAATCCAAAAAATCACAAACATCCGTCGAGTATAAAGGCAAGAATAGTATACTTAAGAGTAAAATCAGTAAGGCAAAAAAGGGGACAGGACTCCGCTTTGGCGAATAGGATAAGGAACAGGGAAAGTGTTTTTAGAAATACATTCAGAGCAAATGGGTCACTAGAGAGAGAATAGGCCACCTCAAAGATCAACAAGGCAGCCTATGTGTGGAGACGCAGGAGATGGGGTTGTTGGGGGGATATTAAACAAGAGGCATCAGTGTTCACTGTGGAGGAGGACAGATTTGTGGGGTTTGTCAAGATTAGAGATCATGAAGGTGATGAGATGGGAGGAGATTGGAGGATGTTACAGAGATTGAGATGTTTGTGACACCAGAGATAGTGATGGCCCTGAGTCTAGGGAGGATTTCTAGAGATAAGGAAGGGTTTAGTCTGGATGAGGTGAAAGTGATCTGGGGAGTTGTGAGGACCGAGGAATTCACAGTGATAGCGAGAGTTAGTCATAATGTTATACAGCAAAGTAACAGACCCTGTTGTTAAACCAGTCCGTGCCGACCATAATTCCCAACTAATCTAATTGCACCTGCCTCCGCTTGGTCCACATTTATCCAAATGTTTCCTATTTATGTACTTGTCTAAATGTATTTTAAACATTCTAATTGTATTCACAACTGCCTCTTTTTCTGGGAGTTCACTTCACACATGTAAAAGAAGAAATAAATCCCCAATTTATTTTTTAAACCTTTCTCATCTATTTTCAAATTGTATGCACCCAGGTCTTGAATCCCCCCTACCCCCGGCCATTCACCTTATCTACACGCTTCATGGTTTTATAAACCTCTAATGTCATCCGTCAACCTCCTACGCTGTAGTGAAAAAGAATCCCAGCCTATCCAGCTTCTCCTTGTGACACAATCCCTCCATTCATGGCAACATCCCGGTTAGTCTCTTCCGAATCTGCTCCAATTTAATAATATCCTTCCTATAACAGCACAACAAGAACTGGGCACAGTATTCCATCAGAGGCCTCCCCAACATCCTGTACAGCCTCAACCTAAATTCCCAACCCCTGTACTCAGAGGTCAGAGCAATGAAGGTAAGGGTGCTAACCACCTTCTTTACCACCCTGTCTACATGTGACACAGACTAAGAAGACCTGAACCCCTCGGTCTCTTTGTTCTATATCACGACTCAAAGCATTACTTTTAATTAGTGTAAGTCCTGCCCTCATTTGTTTTATCAAGATGTAATATTTTGCATCAGTACTTACTGTGGCGAAGGACACCGGAAATGTAGAATGTGGGGAAATAAATGGTGACATCTTGAAAAATGTCCATACTACAGAGTACTGGATGTCTTGAAACGCATAAAGGTGGACCTATCCCCAGGCTTTGATCAGGTGTACCCTAAAATTCTGTAGGAAGCGTGGGAAGTGATTTCTGGGCTTCTTGCTGAGATTTTTGTATTATTGATAGTTACAGCTGAGGTGCCAGAAGATTGAGGGTTGGTTAATATGGCGCTACTATTTAACGAAGGCGGTTTGGACAAGCCTGGGAACTACAGACGCTGTGCTAGACTAGGTGTTGGAGGGAGCCCTGAGCGACAGGATTTGCGTGTATTTGGAAAAGCACGGACTGATTAGGGATAGTCAGCATAACGTTCTGCATGGGAAATCATGTGTCATGTACTTGATCTGGTTTTTAAGAAGTAACAAACATGATTGATGAGAGCAGAGCAGTAGATGTGATCTATATGGACTTCAGTAAGGCGTTCGACAAGATTTCCCATGGGAGACTGGTTAGCAAGGTTAGATCTCACGGAAGTAGCCATTTGGATATAGAACTGGCTCAAAGGCAGAAGACAGAGGGTGGTAGTGATGGATGATTATTTTTCAGACTGGAGGCCTGTGACTAGTGGAGTGCCACAAGGATCGGTGCTGGGTCCACTACTTCTCATCATTTATATAAATGAATTGGATGTGAACACAGGAGGTATAATTAGTAAGTTTGTAGATGGCACCAAAATTGGAGGTGTAGTGGACAGTGAAGAATGTTACCTCAGATTCCAATGGGATTTTGATCAGATGGGCAAATAGGCTTAGGAGTGGCAGATGGAGTTCAATTCAGATAAGTGCGAGGTGCTGCATTTTGGAAAAGCAAAGCTTAGCAGGACTGATACACATCATGGTCAGGTCCTGGGGAGTGTTGCTGAACAAAGAGACCTTGCTGTGCACGTTCATAGCTCCTTGAAAGTAGAGGCGCAGGTAGATAAGATAGTGAAGGTGTTTGGTATGATTTCCTTCATTGGACAGAGTATTGAGTAAGAGAGTTGGGAGGTCATGTTGCGGTTGTTCAGGACATTGGTTTGGCCACTCTTGCAATATTGTGCGCAATTCTGTTCTCCACCTATCAGAAGGATGTTGTGTAACTTGAAAGGTTCACAAAAGATTTATAAGGATATTGCCAGGGTTGGAGGGTTTGAGATATAGGGAGAGGCTGTATAGGCTGGGGCTGTTTTCCCTGAAGTGTCAGAGGCTGAGGCGTGATTTCAGAGATTTATAAAATCATGAGCATGGATCGGATAGATAGACAAGGTACTTTCACTGGAATGGGGGAGTCTAGAACTCGAGGGCATCGATTTAGCACGCGAGGGGAAAGATATAAAAGGGGCCTAAGTGGCAACTTTTTCATGCGACGGTGGTGCGTTTATGGAAAGAGCTGCCAAAGGGAGTTGTGAAGGCTGCTACAATTGCAACATTTATTAGGCATCTGGATGGGTATATGAATAGCAAGGGTTTACAGGGATATCGACCAAGTGCTGGCAAATGGGACGAGATTAGTTTCTGATATCTGGTCGGCATCGACGAGTTTGACTGAAGGGTCTGTTTCCGTGCTGTATGTCTGTGACCCACAGCCGGGGATCAGCTCAGTGGGTTTCAGTCTCTTAAAAGGTAAATCTTACTCTGTTTTTCTTTTTAAAATCCGCAACATTCAGTAGGGTGAGTGTTTGCTAGTTTAAATGCCTCTGTTATGATCTTTTAGTTGAATGTTTTAAATATAAAATACAGGTACTAATGTATTCAAGAGTAGTCTTTTGTAAAGCTGTAAGACTCTGCCTTTTTCTGGGTCTACAGATTAAGGTGCAGAGATGGCCATTCGTACAGTGATGTGCACTTTCTGGAGGAGAGTAGGGAGAGTTTGAATGATCCTGATGATAGCCTGCAGGAAGTGAAGCAATACCTCTTGGATCACATGCATCTGATGGAGCGGTGCTTAATGGTAATGAAGAATTTACAAGAGTCAGGGTGTTTGATAGGTGGCAGTTTCAGGCCGGAAAACTGCAGATACAGTCAGGTAGATGGGTTACCTCTCGGAAAGGTAGGAGAGGGAGATAGGTATAGCAGGAGTCTCCTGTGGCTATCCCCATCTGAAACAAGTATACTATTTTGGAAAATGTAGGTGTTCATAGACTCTCAGGGGAATGTTGCACTGACAGCCAAGTTACTTACTGAGACTGGCTCTACTATAATGAGAGGTATATCAGATACGAAACGCTCAATGATGATAAGGGATTCTCTAGTCGGGCACAGACTGCTGTTTCTGCAGCTGACAGTGAGACATCAGAATGGGGTGGTACCTCCCAGGTGCCAGTGTCAAGGATGTTTCGAACAGGTAACGGAATATTCTCAAAGGGAAGAATGACCAGTGGGAGGTCATTGTACATTGGTACCAATGACATAGGAAGGGGAAAAGATGAAGTCCTGATGAGAGAATATAGCAAATTAGCCTGGAATATATGAAAAAGTAAGTCCTCGGTCATAATATCTACATTACTCCCGATGCTACATGCTAATGAGAGTAGGAATAGCAGGATGGAGGAGATGAATGATTGGCTAAGGAGCTGGTGTAGGGTAGAAGGATTCACATCTTTTGATCATTGTAATCTCCTCTGGAGTAGAGTTGACCTGCATAAGAAGGATGGATTGTACCTGAATTGAAAGTGTCTAATATCCAGGCAGGGAGATTTGCTAGTGTTACTCAGGAGGCATTAATCCAGTGAGGGTGTGGGGGTAAACCCAAAGAGATAGTTAGAAAAGAGGTATGTCTGAGGCGGGTACAGTTCAGAAGTCAAACAGTTAAGGCAGCCAAGGGCAAGGCACAGAACCATGTAGAACTGACAAGTTACACTGCATTTATTTCAATGCAAGAGGCCTGACAGGAAGGCAGATGGGCTCAGGGAATGGTTTTGAACATGGGACTATGATATCATAAGTATTACAGAAACGTTGCTCAGGGATGAGTAGGACTGGCAGCTTAATGTTCCAGGATATCGATGCAAGAGGAAGGATAGAAAGGGAGACATGAGAGGAGGTGGAGTGGCCTTTTTGTTTAGGAATTGCATTACAGTTGTGCTTAGGGACGATATTCCTGGGAGTACGTCCAGTGAAGTTATTTTGGTGGAACTGGGAAATAAGAAAGGGATGATCACCTTGTTGTTATTATCTGCGTGGGTCTCGTCTGTTTGGTCTGGTTTCCTCCCACTTCTAAAGATATGCAGGTTGTGTGGATATTCCAGGCTGAATTGCCCATAATTTTCAGGGATGTGCACGCTAGGTGGATTAGCCATGGGAAATGCAGCATTACAGTGGTAAGGTAGGAGTCTCTGAGGGTCAATGTGGTTGTGATAGGCTGAATGGCCTACTTCCACGCTGTCAGGATTCTCTGATAATTCTACTAGTTTTAAAATAGTTACAGAAAATAATAGACCAGATCTAAACGGTGTTCGAAATTGTACAAAGGCGAATTTTGACAGTACAAGGCGAGAACTTTCAATATTCCTTTGCTATTCCCAGGGAAAGGGACGGCTGGAAAGTGGGAACATAAGAACATAAGGAAGAGGAGCAGGAGTAGGCTACCAGGCCCCTCAAGCCTGCTCTGTCATTCAATAAGGCCATGGCTGATCTTTTCATGGCCTCAGGTCCACATTCCGTTCTCTCAGCATAATCCTTAATTCCTTTCCTGTTCACAAATCTACCTTTTGACCTAAAGATAGTCAAGTCGATAACCTAAACTGCTGCACTCAGCAGCAAATTCCACATGTTCACAGATTTAGCAGAAGAAGTCCATCCTGAACTCAGTCCTAAATCTGATACCCCCTTATTTTGATGCTCTGCTCCCTTGTTTGACCCACCCCCAGCGGAAATCACCTCCCTGCTTCTATCTTGTCTACTCCGTTCATAATTTTATTTTTTTTCCTATCCAACCTCCCATACTTCGAACTTCCAATGAGCATACTACCAGTTTCCTCAATCTGTCCGCATACGCCAACCCTCTGAAATCCTGACTGAAACTAGTGACTCTCCTCTGTACTCCCTCCAGTGCCAGTACATCCTTGCTCATGTTAGGGGACCAAACATGTACACAGTATTCCAGGTGTGACCTCACCAGCACTCTGTATAGCTGCAGCATAACCATCACTCTACCACTAAAGGACAATGTTCCCTTCACTGCCTTATTTACCTGCTGTACCTGCAAACCAACTTCCTGTGATTCATGCACAAGGACACCCAGCTCCCTCTGTACAGCAACATGGTGCACGTTTTCACCATTTCACCATCAGTTTGCTGTTAATCTGACCAAAATGGATGACTTCACATTTCCCAACCTTGTCCTCCATCTGCCAGATCCTTACCCACTCACTTAACCTATCTGCATCCCTGTGCAGACTTACAGTGGCCTCTGCAGACATTGCTCTACCACTCATCTTAGTGAGGTCTACCTTTCATGAATCGATGCTGTGTCTGCTCAATGAGATCATTTCTATCCACATAGCTCACTATTTCTTCCTTAAGAGATCGGGCATTTACCCCACCAAAGAAGTTATGGTAACAGGTCCATTTTAAAATATTCGCAACACATTTGTAGCTTGCCAATCTGTCAGAACTGTCCCAGAGTACAGCAAATTTTAGTGAATTATCATGAGTGCATTTGCTATTTACCCTCTGCCATCTGTTAACGTCCCCTGGGATACATTCCATCACGGCCAGGCGACCCATCTATCTTTAGGCTGTTATCTTTCCCAACACTACCTCTTTACTGAGAATGATTGCTTCTCTGTCCTCATCTGCCATTGCGTCCATAGGCCTGCGACAATGAGAGTACACAGACAGTATGATCCTGTTAAGGCCTTAACAGGTAGTGTAGGGAATGCTGCCTGTCGAGAGAAATTGAGGGTCTCATCAAGAAAATGAAGGAGGGATATGGCAGGTTCAGACATCTGTGTTTGTGTAAATTCCTGGAGGAGTATAGGGGCAGTAGGAGTATACTAGAGGGAAAACAGGAGAGCAAAAACGGGACATGAGAGAGCTTTGGGAAATAGGTTCCCGGAGAATCCAGAGATTCCAGAAATACACTAAGGATAAACGAGTAACCAGGCAGAGAACAGGGACCCTCAAAGATCAAGGAAAAGCTCCTGTTTGTCCTAGATAAGTATATACCTGTCAGGCGGGAGCTATGGTTTACAAAGGAAATAGAACCTCTCTTCAAAAGGAAGAAGGTGGCTTATGTTAGGATGAGATGTGAAGGCTCAGTTAGGGCGCTCGAGGGTTACAAGGTAGCCAGGAAAGTCCTAAAGAAAGAGTTCAGAAGTGCCAGGAGGAGACATGAGAAATTGTTGGCGGGTAGGATCAGGGTAAACCCTAAGGCTTTCTATAGGTATTTAAGGAATAAAAGAATAAGGAATAAGATTAGGGCCAACCAAGGATAGTAGTGGGACATTGTGTGTGGAGTCAGAGGAGATAGGGGAAGCACTAAATGAATATTTTTCAACATTATTCATTTTAGAAAACGACAATGTTGTTGAGAGTACTGAGATACAGGCTACTAGACGAGGTGGGATTGAGGTTCATAAGGAAGAGGTATTAGAAATCTTGCAGAGTGTGAATATAGATAAAACCCATCCGGCCCAGTGGACGTATCCTAAGATCCTCTGGGAAGCCAAGGAGGAGATTGCCGAGCCTTTGGCATTGATCTTTAAATCATCATTGTCTACAGGAATAGTGCCAGAAGACTGGAGGATAGCAAATGTGGTTCCGCTGCTCAAGAAGGGGAATATAGACAACCCTGGAATTCTAGACCAGAGAGCCTTATTCAATTGTTGGTAAAGTGTTGGAAAAGGTTATAAGAGATAGGATCCAGAAAAGAATAATTTGATTAGGGATAGTCAGCACCGTTTTGTGAAGGGTAGGTCGTGCCTCACAAACCTTATTGAGTTCTTTGAGAAGGTGACCAAACAGATAGATGAGAGTAAACCGGTTGATGTGGTGTATGTGGATTTCAGCAAGGTGTTCGATAAGTTTCCCCACAGTAGACTATTGTATAAAATGCGGAAGGATGGGATTGTGGGAGATAAAGCAGTTTGGATCAGTAATTGGCTTGCTGAAAGCTGACAGTGGTGATTGATGGGAAATGTTCATCCTGGAGTCTAGTTACCAGTAGTGTACTGCAAGGGTCGGTGTTGGGTCCACTGCTGTTCGTCATTTTCATAAACTACCTGGATGAGGGCGTAGAAGGGTGGGTTAGTAAATTTGCAGACAACACTAAGATCGGTGGAGTTGTGGATAGTGACGAAGGATGTTGTACGTTACAGAGATACTTAGATAAGCTGCAGAACTGGGCTGAGAGGTGGCAAATGGAGTTTAATGCGGACAAGTGTGAGGCGATTCACTTTGGTCGGAGTAACTGGAATGCAAAGTACTGGGCTAATGGTAAGATTCTTGGTAGTAGATGAGCAGAGAGATCTCAGTGTCCAGGTACACAGATCCTTGAAAGTTGCCACCCAGGTTGACAGGGTTGTTTGGAAGGCATACAGTGTTTTAGCTTTTCTTAATAGAGGGATCGAGTTCCGGAACCATGAGGTTATGCTAAAGCTGTACAAAACTCTAGTGAGGCTGCACTTGGAGTATTGTGTACAGTTCTGTTCCCCACATGAGAAGGAGGATGTGGAAGCTTTGAAAGGGTGCAGAGGAGATTTACTAGGATGTTGCCTGGTATGGAGGGAAGGTCTTACGAGAAAAGGCTGAGGGACTTGAGGCTGTTTTCGTTAGAGAGAAGAAGGTTGATACGTGACTTAATAGAGACATACAAGATAACCAGAGGGTTTGGTAGGGAGAGCCTTTTTCCAAAAATGGTGACGGCGAGCACGGGGAGGCATAGCTTTAAATTCAGGGGTGATAGATATAGGACAGATGTCAGAGGTAATTTCTTTACTCCGAGTCGTAAGGGTATGGAAAGCTGTGCCTGCAACGGTAGTAGATTCACCAACTTTAAGTACATTTAAGTCGTTATTGGACAAGCATATGGAAGTACATGGAATAGTGTAGGTTAAATGGGCTTCAGATTGGTATGACAGGTCGGTGCAACATCGAGGGCCGAAGAGCCTGTACTGTGCTTTAATGTTCTATGTTCTATGAGCAATATGCTGTAAGGATCGTTGCTGGGTCCACTGTTTTTCATCATTTATGTAAATGTTTTCCATGTGAATATAGGAGGTATGGTCAGTGACTTTACATAGATACCAAAATTGGAAGTGCAGTGGACAGGGAAGAAGGTTACCTCAGATTACAAAGGGACTTCAAACAAATGGCCTGAGGAGTGGCAGATGGAGTTTAATTCAGAAAAATGTGAGGTGCTCCATTTTGGAAAATCAAATCAGGGCAGGACTTATACACTTAATGGGAAGCTCCTGGGGAGCGTTGCTGAACAAAGAGATCTTGGAGTGCAGGTTCATAGTTCCTTGAAAGTGGAATCATAGATAGGCAGAGTAGTGAAGAAGGTGTTTGGTATCCTTGCGTTTACTGGTTAGTGGATTGAGTACAGGAGTTGTGACGGCATTTTGTAGCTGTTCAGCACATTGATTCAGTTACTTATGGAATTCTGCTTTCAGTCCTGGTTTCCCCGCTATCGGAATGATATTTTGAAACTTGAAAGGGTTCAGAAAAGATGTGCAAAGTTGTTACTAGGGTTGAGGGTTTCAGCCCTATAGGGATAGGCTGGGGCTGTTTTCCCTGGAGCATCGGATGGTGAGAGGTGACCTCAGTGGTTGATACAACTGTGAGGGACATGAATAGGGTGAACAACCAGGGTCTTATTCCCAGGTTAGGTGAGTCCAAATCTATGGGGCACAGGCTTTTAAGGAGTGAGGAAAACAATTTATAAGGGATCTGAGGGGCATTGTTTTCAAGCTGAACGTGGTATGTGTATATAATGAGCTGCCAGAGAAAGTGTGGTGGCTGGTACAATTGCAACATTTAAAAGGCATCTGATTTGGGTAAGTGATTAGGAAAGGTTTAGAAGGTTATGGGCCAAGTGCTGTGCAATGGGACGAGATTAATTTAGAATATCTGGTCGGCATGGACAAGTTGGACCAAATGGTTGGTTTCTGTGCTGTACATCTCGATAACACTGAAACATTAAAATTAAGATAAGTTTCTCTATGTGGGGAGTTAGCAGAAGGTCAGATAATTCTCCTTGGAGCTCAAAAGGTTAAGCAGTGATTTCAACCAGGAGCAGATTTCTTTCCAGGATATTTAATTTAGAGGGAGAAATTATTAACGTGACAATTTTTAGGAACTACTTTCAAGTAATTGGCAAATAATGCAGGTTAAAAATGTGAACATTACTTTATTCCGTAAGTTCTAAGCATCTGGATCAGTTTGACCGACAGCTGGATGCAGATTCAGTAATTATTGTCAAAACAAATTTGCAATTTAGCTTCTTTTAAGGAAGGATTTGGAGGACTACAGGCAAATGGGAGGTGAGTTGGGACAGACTGGCACCATCTCCAGAGGGGGAGAGTATAGCCCCAATGGGCTGAATAGCCTCCAGTCCCTCTACTCTGTGATACTGCCCCCTTTCACTGAATGTTGAAAGTCATGCCAGTGCAGAGCCATAGATTAGATTAGATTAGATTAGATTACTTTACAGTGTGGAAACAGGCCCTTCGGCCCAACAGGTCCACACCGACCCACCGAAGCGCAAACCACCCATACCCCTACATTTACCCCTTACCTAACACTACGGTCAATTTAGCATGGCCAATTCACCTGACCTGCACATTTTTGGACTGTGGGAGGAAACCGGAGCACCCGGAGGAAACCCACGCAGACACGGGGAGAATGTGCAAACTCCACAAAGTCAGTCGCCTGAGGCGTACAGCATGAAAACAACCCCTTTGGTTAAACTAGTCCATGCTGACCAGATATCCTAACCTAACCTCGTCCCATTTGCCAACACTTGGCGCACATCCCACTACACCCTTCCAATACATATACCCATCCAGATGCCAAATGGTCTAATTGTACCAACCTCCACCACTTCCCCTGACAGAAGATTCCATACATGCACCACCTGTGAAAAAACTTGACCCTCTGATCCCTTTCAAATCTTTTCCCACTCACCTTAAACCTATGCCCTCTAGTTCTGGATTCCCCCACCCCAGGGAAAAGACCTTGTCTATTTATCCTACCCATGCCCCTCATGATTTTATAAACCTCTATAAGGTCACCCTTCAGCCTCCAATACTCCTGGGAGGAGCGCACTACTCGTGTCATAATGGGACCCAGGTGATTGACGGCAGCTTCAGACCAACAGGAGAGTTGGTGTGATCCTCCATCCAATGGGAGTGAATGAGGGGTGGGTCCAGTGGGCCAACACGTGACCAAGAACTGTGCAGGTGCAGTGTCACTGTGGTGGGGGTGCACTCAGTGAGTGTGAAGGGAGTGAGAGAGACAGCAGAGACTGGGAGAGAAGTGGAGTTTGTGTGGACTGGGAGTGCTTATAAACACATGGTTTTAGGCTGCTAGACCTGAATTAGAAATTTCTGGTAAATAAGAACCAAAAGAACTGCAGATGATGTAAATCTCACACAACAACCAAAAGATACTGGTAAAGCTCAGCAGGTCTGGCAGCATCTGTGAAGAGAAAGCAGAGTTAATATTTTGGATCCGCTGACCCATCCTCAAAACTGATGTTACTGAAAAGAAATGTCGGTTTATATGCAGAAGGTAGGGGTTAAGGAGTAAATGATAGGTCGTGATAGAGTCCAAAGAAAGAAATGGGAGCAGTTGGACAAAGGAGTGGATAACGATCTGGCTGGGGGAGGGTGAAAAGCTGTTTATGGCCACTGTTAGTAGCTAAATATAGGTAGTGTGTAATGGCAGGCTATTTGATAACCCGTGTGTGGGTTAAGAGGAGAGGGCGCTAGGACATTGGAAAGTTCAGGACCTAAAATTATTGAATTTGATACTGGGGCTCGAGAGGTGCAGGGTCCCCAAGTAGAAGATGAGGTGTTGTTCTTCCAGCTTGCGTTAAGACGTGGCACTGCAAAAGTACAGCAGGTCAGGTAGCATCCCAGAAGCAGGAGAATCGACGTTTTGGGCATATTCCTTTCATCAGGAATGCTGGGATTGGGGGGGTGGGCGGTAGTAAGAGGGATGTGTGGGGATGGTGGGAAGGGAGCTAGGAAGGCAATAGGTAGATGTAGGTGCAGGGTAATGGAGAGAGGGTGGAGTGGATAATTGGAAAGGAAGATAAACAGGTGGGACAGTTCAAGAGGGTGGTGTCGAGTTGGAGGGTTGGATCTGGGATAAGGTAAGGAAGGGGAGCTGAGGAAACCCTGATTCTGTGGTTAAAGGGTCCCAATGTGGAAGTGAGGTTTTCTTCCTCCAGGCGTCGGGTGGCTGGGATTTGGTGGTGGAGGCGGCCCAGGACTTGCATGTCCATAGCGGAGTGGGTGGGGAAGTTGAAGTGGTCGACCACAGGATGGTGGGGTTGGTTGGTGCATGTGTCCCAGAAATGTTCCCTGAAACATTCTGCAAGTTGATATCCTGACTCCCCAGTGGAGAGGAGACCACGTCGAAAGCAAAGGCCATAATAGGTGAGGTGTTTGGATGTGCGGGAAAATCTCTGCTGGATGTGGAAGGGTCCTTTGGAGGCGAGGGGGGAGGTGTGGGCACAGGTTTTACACCTCTTGCATTGACATGTGAAGGTGCTGGGAGTGGAGTGTGGGTTTGATGGGAGCATGGATCTGACGAGGAATTCACAGGGAATGGTGTCTGGAATGCTGAAAGGAATGGAGGTGTGGGAAGTGGTGGAGATGCACTGGAGAGTATTGTTGACCACGTGGAAGGGGAAATTGCAGTCCTTGAAATACGGGGAGTTTTGGTATGTTCTGGAGTGTTCTGCCAGCTTGCATCAAGCTTTACTGGAACACTGCAGTAAGCATGAGGCAGAGATGTTGGCCAGGGAACAGACTCATGTGTTACAGTGACAGGGAACTGGAAGCTCAGGTTCTGTTTTGCAACAGAACTTAGATCATCAGCTGCAATTTCCAACACCTCCACTGAGATTCTGCCAGACACCGGTTCCTGTCCCCTCCATTAATAGCTATGCACCCTCCCAGCCAGATTGTTATCCACTCCTTTGTCTTTCCAACGGTTCCTGTCTCTCTTTGGACTCTGTCCCCACCTATTATTTACTCTTTAACCCCTATCTCCTGCAGTCCAAAGATAGGCAGGTTAGGTGAATTGGCCCAGCTAAATCTCCGGTAGTGCTCAGGGATGTATAGGTTAAGTGCATTAGTCAGGAGAAATGTAGAATAATAGGGTCGGGAATGGGTTTGGTTGAGAAACTCTTCAGAGGGTGGGTGTGACATGTTGGGCCGAATGGCCTGTTAGCACACTGTAGAGATTCTAATTTTCCCAGCTGCCTCGGTTCTGAGGAAGGGTCACTGGACCTAGAATGACCCTTCGTGTGTGCAGAAGGAGGAAACGGGAAAGGGGAGTTAGATCCAGTTTAGATTGGGGTGTACAAAGTTAAAAATCACACAACACCAGGTTATAGTCCAAAAGGTTTAATTGGAAGCACACTAGCTTTCAGAGCGACGCTCCTTCAGGTGATAGTGGAGGGCTCAATCGTAACACAGAATTTATAGCAAAAATTTACAGTGTGATGTAACTGAAATTATACATTGAAAAATTGATTGTCTGTTAACCGGCATCTCCAAATCATATACTGGGAGGGTTTAATTACACTTTGTACAGGTAGTTAGGCCTGAATTAGAAACTCTTGGTCCCACGTTTACAGCAAATGGGAAAATGGCTGTGGCCCTCAGGCGGTGATAGGTCCTGGGTTATAGCCGCCATCTTTATTTGGGGCAAGGTACAGTGAGGCACATGGACATGTCCTCTGCCTGGGTGGGGAATGGGTGATTTGAAGAGGAGCATTTACACACCAAACACATACCAAGAGAAGTGTTTGCCTTCACTATTCATCTTGCATTGACTATGAGTTTTGTTTTGTGAATTAATTTTATAGGATATTAATTGAGAATAATTGAGACAGAGATCTCAAAAGTATTTTTCTATCGTCAGCAGGGTCAATAGGATCTGAATACCATTGACATTTAACTGTGGAAAGGAGAAAGGTGTGCTGTTCTGTCTATGGGAAAGTATCTATTTTTTTCAAGCAAAAAACAGAAAGATGTTCAAATTAGTGGTTGGATCACCCTTGGGGTTTGTGCTCTGTTCTGGACCCTGCAGCTAAGGAAGGAGATATTGCCCTGGGAGGGAGCACAGATATATCCAAATTACACCTTGTCTCTTTGTAGGAACTGTCAGATTTGGTCCTAGTTACCCACTTCATGATGTTAACCTGTAAACTCCTTATTTTCAATTCACTGGAAACTTCTCATTAAAATTCCTTATGGACTCAAATTCTAGCACCATTTCAGGTGGAATGTTCCATATTCTGACAACTGCCTGTTCATTCAGAATCTGCTGAAGTCCATGTTGACTCTGGGGTTACAAAGGGCTGAATTGAAAGATGAGATGCAGTTCCTGAGCTCCCATTGAGATACACTGGAACACTGCAGGAGGCATTGGGCACTGTCGGTATGAACAGACAATAAAAATGATAGGGCTGCACTGTGAGGGCTGCTTGGATCAATGAGAGTGTTTCAGAGTTGGGTGTAAACAGACGGAGGGGAGACAGGGAGAAGGTGAAGCTCAGCTTCAGTTTTAGTTAAGGCCATTCAGAAATTCACATGATCTCAATGGGAATAGCATGTTTGTAAGTGAAACCTGCTGAGTTTTTTTTAACAGTTTTTAAAAGTATAAAATGTCAGCTTAAGTAAAGATCGGGGCTTTAGATTATAATGGAAATGTTTGAAGTGAAGAAAGGTTTCTAGCTCATTTAAATTATCTTAATGAGAGTAACTAGCTGAAACTAGAGAGACATTGTGATAGGCGCCCTCAGACCTGTGGTGTGCTCCTCTTGTACAATGTGGGAAATAGGGGACGCTTCCAGTCTCCCTGACGGCTATGTGTGCAGGAACTGTGTCCATCTGCAACTACTGGGAAACTGCTTTTCAGACCTGGAGTTGAGAGTGGACTCACTGTGCAGCAATACTGAGAATGTTATGGACAGCACTTTTAGTGAGTTAGTCACACTGCAGGTGAGGGTTACACAGGCAGAAAGGGAATGGGTGACTGTCAGATTAAGTAAAAGGCTCTGGAAGGAAGTGCAGGACTCACCAGTGAACATTCCCCTTCTCAAACAGATATTGTGCACCGCTTGGGATTCTATAACGGGGGGAACAGGTGGGGTGGACTCTCAGGGGAAATCAGCAACAGCCAGGTTCATGACATCACAGATAGCTCAGCTGCACAGAACTGGAGGAAGGAGAATGACAGAGCTGTAGTGACAGGGGGTCCAGTAGTCAGGGATAGAGACAGGCGCGTCTGTGGCCACAGACATGAATCCAGGACAGTGGAATTGAATCCAGGTCCATTTATTGATAAGTGCACAGACCAATAAATGTCAGCCTCCCAAATGCAACCTTCAGCACTTGACTACCCTGAAGCTCTACTTTCCAGAGACTGTGCACTTGTTCTAAGCCCTTCAGAGGGATTGAAGGGGATGGGGAGAAAACAGGAACAGGGTTGTGTTGTAGATCTACAAAATAACGGTCACCCTCCCCTCTCGGTCTATCCCCTCTGTCTCTCACCCCCCATCGTGCCTCCTCCCCACCATAAGGAAAAGATCTTGTGTATTTACCCTATCCATGCCCCTACTGATTTTATAAACCTCTATAAGGTCACCCATCAACCTCTGACGCTCCAGGGAAAACAGTGTATTTATCCTCTCTCTATAGCTCAAATCCTCCAACCCTGGCAACATGCTTGTAATACTATTCTGACCCCTTTCAAGTTTCGCAATATTGTTTTGATAGGAAGGAGACCAGAATTGCATGCAATATTCCAAGCGTGACCTAACCAATGTCTTGTAGAGCCGCAATATGACCTCCCAACCCCTATACTCAGTGCTCTGACCAATAAAGGAAAGCGTACTAAACACCTTCTTTACTATCCTATCTACCTGCGATTCTGTTTTCAAGGAGATATGATCTGCACTCCAAGGTCTCTTTGTTCCGCAGCACTCCCGAAGACCTTACCATTAAGCGTATGCATCCTGCTAATATTTGATTTCATAAAATGCAGCACCTCACATTTATCTAAATTAAACTCCATCTGCCAGTCCTCAGCACATTCAACCATCTGATCAAGATCCTGTTGTAATCTGAGGTAATCCTCTTCACTGTCCAATACACCTCCAATTTTGGTGTCATCTTCCTCACATTACTTCCTATATTCACATCCAAATCATTGATATAAATTTTGAAAATTAGTGGATCCAGCGCCGATCCTTTGTGACACTCCACTGGTCACAGGTCTCCAATCCGAAAAGCAACTTTCCACCACCACCCTCTGTCTTCTACCTTTCAGCCAGTTCTGTATCCAAATGGCTAGTTCTCTCTGTATTCCATGACCTTGATAACCAGTCTCCCATGGGGACCCTTGTTGAATGCCTTACTGAAGTCCATGTAGATCATTTCCACTGCTTTGCCCTCATGAATCCTCTTTGTTACTTCAAAAAAATTGACTCAAGTTCATGAGACGAGATTTCTCACACACAAAGCCATTATTAATATCCAGGACTTAACTCAGTACATTGGGGTCTGCGTCACCCAGTTATGGGGTGTTAATATTCTGGATAAAGTTCAAGTACACCAGGTTTGTGTTAGTGACTGTGTATTGAGTCTTGTTAATATCACCCACACAGGTAAGTTCCATTTGAAAGGCAGTCCCTATATCCCGAACCCCGCTCTCATCTGCTCTGTCTCCATCCCCACCAGAGACAGTAAGTGGGAGGAGCTCATGGAGTTTCCATGTGAGAGAGATTGAGAAAATCTTCCCTTCTTTCCACTCGCCCACCAGGAAATTGTGGTAATGTCCTTACCTCTGGACCAGGAGGATCGAGCTCAGAGTTGAGTAACAGCATCTTTGAAAAGGCTGATTGGAAAACATGCCCAAGCCGCCAGGCCACACTGTCTCCCAGCTGTCCCTGCCTGAGCCTCCAAACAGAACCTTCCTGTAGTTTCTCTCTGTCAGACTCTCCCATTGCTCACTTTGTTCAGGATCCCCTCCTGCTGCTGCACTGATCCTTTCCCTCACTGACCTGTCCATCCCCCAGTGTCCTCCACATTCATTCATTGTTTACAATCTCCAGCCCTGCCCCCTCCACCCTATTGGGCTACAGCTGCTGTCAATCACCCAGCTTCGTGTGTGATCTGGAGCATGTGCTGTTGGAGGGGAGACCAGTGCATGGGCGCAGTGCTGTCCAATTGTTGGTGTATGTGCAGGGTGGGTCAGTGCCAGGGAGGCTGTGCGTGTGTGGGGTTAATCTGTCATTGGCAGTTTCCTCCCTCTGGGAACAGGACCCAGGGAAATGGCCCCTGCCATGATATCGTGACAAGTGGTCGGCTATCAGTGGGGGGAGCATTTCGCAGAAAGTTATCAGAACTCGTGTGAAGATTCAGGAATGTTATGGAAAGGAACACAGATGGGCCTGCAATTAAAGTTCTAATTTGGTTCATCTTAGTTCAATCAGATATGGTTTGGTCAGTGTGTGCAGGACGGTTCTCATCAGAGGGTCCGTGTGGGGGAAATAAATAAAATGTTCCAGATTGGGGGGAAAAATCAGATTGGTTCTGACCAGGAAGGAAACCTGGGAAGTGGGGGAAGGATTCACCAACATCCAGGAGGCTCCGAGTCAGACTCATTGATGTGAATAGATTAGATTTCCTACAGTGTGGAAACAGGCCCTTCCGCCCAACCAGTCCATACCGACCGTCGGAAGTCTAACCCACCCAGACCCATTTCCCTCTGACTAATGCACCTGACGCTATGGGCAATTTAGCATGGCCAATTCACCTGACCTGCGCATATTTGGATTGTGGGAGGAAATCTTTTTTTGGTTCTTAGTCTGCAGGCAGGAGCGAGGAAGCTGATTTCAAAGAGAAGAGAGAGTCTGTGAGAACTGGGTGTGGAGGAAAAATGGTGAGGAGATTGGTTTGGATTTCAGTTCACAGAAGAGAGCAATTGTGAGACTGAGATTTAAAGCTTTGGGGGAACAAAGAAACTACAATTTAATACTATCACTGTCTTATGAATTTCCATCCTGTGTTAACGGTGGTGACCTGTTTTCTCTGTTGTAGGGTTCTGAAAGGGTGGATTTGTGGATGAGAAATTCAAATTGAACTTCCTGTTCGGTTTTGATGGTTACTTGATCCGTGCCGATCTGAATATCATTGGCCTTTTCATGTGGAAGGAAAGGTGTGTATTCTGTCCGTGGGCGAATATTTCAAATGTCAGTGTGACTGGAAAAAGTACTGAGACACAGCCAAGTCCATGTTAGTGTGGTGACTGTGGAGAGAGAGAGTTCATTTGTTGTTAAAAGTCTGAAAACACATGGCACATTTCCCAGGAACAATTAAGCTACAGATTTGTTTTGTATGAGGACAAGGTTTTAATTAATCATGCAACCAGAAAGAGACCTGGATACCTGCACCATGGAACAAACGATGAAAACGGGATTGTTGTAAAGGAGTTAATTATCGATCATAGCTTGTAATCCATTGGCGTTGTCAAGTCAGTTCCAATGCTGTGGCGAAACACTGGAAATGTGATGAATGTAATGTAGGTTTCAGTTATTAAACTGTAAAAAGGTGCAGATGACATTTACAAGGATGATGCCAGGGCTCAGGTGTCTGAGTTATAGGGAGAGGTTGGACAAGCGAGGATTTTTTTTGTTTAGAGCAGTGGAAACAGAGAGGGGGGATGTTTTCTGGAAGTGTATAAGACCATGAGAGGCCTGGGTAAGGGGAATGCACTCCGTCTTTTTCCCAGGGAATCAAGGAGTGGAGGGCATCAGTTTACGTTTAGAGGAGAAATTATAAAAGGGAACGTGAGGGGCAACTGTTTTACACAGAGGATGGTATGTATATGGAATGAGGTGCCAGTGGAAGTGGTTGAGGTGGGTACATTAATAACATGTAAAAGACATTTGGACAAATACATGCAGAGCAAGGGGTCAGAAGGAGGCGCGGTAGTAGTTTGGCGCACCGACCTCTACACCGCTGAGGCCAAACGCCAGCTCGCAGATACCTCCTCCTACTGCCCCCTTGACCATGACCCCACCCCCCACCACCAAACCATCATCTCCCAGACCGTCCATAACCTCATCACCTCGGGGGATCTCCCATCCACCGCCTCCAACCTCATAGTCCCACAACCCCGCACCTCCCGCTTCTACCTCCTGCCCAAAATCCACAAACCTGACTGTCCCGGCCGACCCATTGTCTCCGCCTGCTCCTGCCCCACCGAACTCATCTCCGCACACCTTGACACCGTCCTGTCCCCCTTAGTCCAAGAACTCCCCACCTACGTTCGGGACACCACCCATGCCCTCCACATGCTCCATGATTTTCGCTTCCCCGGTCCCCAACGCCTTATTTTCACCATGGACATCCAGTCCCTGTACACCTCCATCCCCCATCACGAAGGACTCAAAGCCCTCCGCTTCTTTCTTTCCCGCCGTACCGACCAGTACCCTTCCACTGACACCCTCCTTCGACTGACTGAACTGATCCTCACCCTGAACAACTTCTCTTTCCAATCCTCCCACTTCCTCCAAACGAAAGGAGTAGCCACGGACACCCGCATGGGCCCCAGCTATGCCTGCCTCTTCGTAGGATATGTGGAACAATCCATCTTCCGCAACTACACTGGCCCCACCCCCCACCTTTTCCTCCGCTACATCGATGACTGTATCGGCGCTGCCTCGTGCTCCGACGAGGAGGTTGAACAGTTCATCCACTTCACCAACACCTTCCACCCCGACCTCAAATTCACCTGGACAGTCTCAGATTCCTCCCTCCCCTTCCTCGACCTTTCTATTTCTATCTCAGGCGGCCGAATCAACACGGACATCTACTACAAACCGACCGATTCCCACAGCTACCTGGACTACACCTCCTCCCATCCTGCCCCCTGTAAAAACGCCATCGCATTCTCCCAATTCCTTCGACTCCGCCGCATCTGCTCCCAGGAGGACCAGTTCCAAAAACGCACATCCCAGATGGCCTCCTTCTTCAAGGACCGCAATTTCCCCCCCGACGTGGTAGACTATGCCCTCCGCCCTTGAACCCCGCCCCTCCAACCGCCACCAGGACAGAACCCCACTGGTCCTCACCTACCACCCCACCAATCTCCATGTACTGCGCATCATCTGCCGTCATTTCCGCCACCTCCAAACGGACCCCACCACCAAGGATATATTTCCCTCCCCTCCCCTATCAGCATTCCGTAAAGACCACTCCCTCCGTGACTCCCTCGTCAGATCCACACCCCCCACCAACCCAACCTCCACTCCCGGCACCTTCCCCTGCAACCGCAGGAGGTGCAAGACTTGCGCCCACACCTCCCCCCTCACCTCCCTCCAAGGCCCCAAAGGAAACTTCCATATCCGCCACAGATTCACCTGTACCTCCACACATATCATCTATTGCATCCTTTGCACCCGATGTGGCCTCTTCTATATTGGGGAGACAGGCCGCCTACTTGCGGAGCGTTTCAGAGAACACCTCTGGGACACCCGGACCAACCAACACAACCACCCTGTAGCTCAACATTTCAACTCCCCCTCCCACTCCACCAAGGATATGCAGGTCTTTGGACTCCTCCATCGTCAGACCACAGCGAAACGACGGTTGGAGGAAGAACGCCTCATCTTCCGGCTAGGAACCCTCCAACCACAAGGGATGAACTCGGATTTCACCAGTTTCCTCATTTCCCCTCCCCCCGGCCTGTCTCAGTCAAATCCATCAAATTCAGCACCGCCTTCCTAACCTGCAATCTTCTTCCCGACCTCTCCGCCCCCACCCCAGTCTGACCTATCTCCCTCACCTTGACCTCTTTCCACCTATCACATTTCCGACGCCCCTCACCCAAGTCCCTCCTCCCTATCTTTTATCTTAGCCTGCTGGACCAACTTTCCTCATTCCTGAAGAAGGGCTAATGCCTGAAACGTCGATTCTCCTGTTCCCTAGATGCTGCCTGACCTGCTGCGCTTTTCCAGCAACACATTTCCATCTCTGATCTCCAGCATCTGCAGACCTCACTTTCTCCGTCAGAAGCAGATGGGCCAAGTGCAGGAAAATGGGGTTCAAGTGGATGGACATTCTAATCGGCATGGGCCAGTTTGGGCCAAAGAGCCTGTCTCTGCTGTAGGACTCTAACTCCAAGTATATTTACTATTTCTCCCGCTATCTCTGGTAGTACCCCGGGATGTATTCCATTAGGGCAAATAGACTTGTCTACCTTTAGATCCATTAGCTTGCCCAGCTCTAACTCTCTCGTGACAATGGTTGTTTCTTGGTCCTCACCTTCCTCAGTCTCCTTGTCAATTACTGGCATGTTCTTCGTATCCTCCACTGTGAAGACTGCTGTGTACTCATATTCCTGAACCCTGCTGGATAGGAATAACTGGGCACAGAACTCTGAGAGGTCTTCTTTGAGTCTTTATTGATGAGACATGGCAGTTACCTGGATAGTGTACATGCAGAACACCTCCAGGCAGCATCAGGTAACTCCCCGCCTGTCCGGTGTGCCGCTCCCATTCTTATACCTTTGTGGTTTGTAGTTTTGAATGGACGCTGTCTCTCAATATTATCTCCATGGCAACGGCAATTAAAACGTCTAGTTCAGTTCAGCACTTTGTGGTTAAACCACATACCCCTCCCCCACGGCCCTGTGGCTCAGTCAGGTATCTGACAGGCACTTCAGTTTCAGTGGGGTTGTCTGTCAGGATTCTGATGTGGAGGAGCCGGTGTTGGAGCGGGGTGGGCAAAGTTAAAAACCACACATCACCAGGTTATAGTCCAACAGGATTATTTGGAAGTACAAGCTTTTGGAGTGTGCTGTGATTTGTAACTTGATCAGGATTATCTCTATGGTAACAGTCAACAGTTACAGAGGCCATATGTTCCCCACACAATAGGTTCCCCTCTAGCCGTGTAAACTGCTATTCTGGCCCTGGGGATAGCTGCTCATCACTTTTCTCCCCCAATCCCATCTAGCTTTCTGTTGATCTTTAAACTTTTTCTAATCTAGTTTCTCCTTGGTCTTTGCCAATTTGTATGCTTTCAATTTCAATTTGATAGACTCCCTTATTTCCTTAGCCTCCCATGGCAGATTACTCCTTTTCCTACAGTCCTTCCTTTTCACTGATATATACTTTTGCTGAGCAGTTTGAAAAATTCTTTGATATTCCTTCACTGTCTGTCAACTGTCCCACCCTAAAGTCTTTGCTTCCAGTCTACATTAGCCAACTCCTGCCTCATCCTATTGTAGTCTCCGTTGTTTCAGCACAGAATCTTGGGATTGGATTTAATCTTCCCGCTTTCCAACTGTATTCTAAATTCAACCAGACTTATCACAAGTCTTTTATCAGATTACGAGGTGAGGCGATGTTACCTGGGTGTTTTGGTTTTCATCGTCAGAGACCTTGGCTTTGTAATAAAGTACAGGATAGATATTCAAAACAGAGTATTCTGGACGGTGTGAGTGTACTACACAATCCAAAACCATAAATCACTGTCTCCCCTCAGTTTACATGATTTGGAGATGCCGGTGTTGGACTGGGGTGTACAAAGTTTAAAAACTCACAACACGAGGTTATAATCCCTCAGGTTTAATTGGAAGCACACTAGATTTCGGAGCGTTGCTCCTTCATCATCATCCAATTAAATCTGTTGGACTATAACCTATTTAACTCACCTCAGTTTAAAATTGAAAAATCATTATCTCCCACATGCTTCCTCACTATCTAAGTTTGAAATGCTAATCCAACTGACCATCCTGCTTTTCCAAAAATCTCCTTTGGTGAAGGTGGTGAGTTTTGAATTCAGCTTTCCAGTTATTACCGTAAGAAGATAAGCACTGGGCACAGGAGAGGCAATGCAGCCCTTCGAACCAGCTCCACCATTTAATACCATGATGATTGAGCTCACATCGGTCTCAGCTGGAATTTCCCACCTGCTCTCTCTCACCCTTCATCTCATTGCAAATTCAACATCTGTATCTCTTCAGTAAATTTGCTTATTGTCCTGGCATCCACCGCATTTTGAATAGGGATTTCTACAGATTCACAGCACATTGAGATAGATACATTCTTCTTCATGAGAATGGAATAGAATCCCTTCAGTGCAGAAGCAGGGTAATCGTCCATGGAGTCCACCAACCCTATGATGAGCATCCCATTCAGACTCACCCATTCCCTGTATTTCCCATGGTTAATGGCTTAACCTGCACAGGCATGGACACTGGGAGTTTCGCATAACAATCCACTTAACCTGCACATCTTTGGACTGTGGGATGAAACTGGAGCACCCAGAGGAAACCCGCACAGACACGGGGAGAACGTGTGAACTCCACACAGTCGCCTAAGGCTGGAATCAAATCCAGGTCCCTGACGCTGTGATTCAGCAATGCTAACCATTGAGCCACCTCTGCTTAAAATCTGCTCCTCCTATTAACCTCACCACACCCCACTTGGCTGAACCTACATTCCTTACATCAGAAAATCAGGTTGTGGAAGCAGATGTCTCAGTAAAACCCAGCGACAGTCCATATGTTCTGTGTGTCTGAATGGGGATCCTATACACAACACCCTCCAGACCACACTATTCATTAACTTTCCAGAGACAGGGCTCCAGTGGCTTCATGGGGACTACAACTCCACAATCCCTGAGGCAGGGCCCACACGTGTGTGGGGAAACCTGGCACTGTACATGTACAGAATGTGGGCGGGTTTTGGAGCATGTGCTTTGGGTAAATATACTTTGCGGAAAGTTTTTCACACTGCGATTGGTTGGAGGAGGAATGTATCTGCTCATAGTATTGATCTGTTGGAGGAGGGGGTCAAAGTGTCACTACTCCCATGTAGGACCACTCTCCATCCCCAACTCATTGTAATGGTGGGAATCAACTAATGGGAAACAAAGAAGGATCTGACCCATTCTCCCAGACTGAAGGTTCCTCTTCTGTCCAGGATCTGCCACCTCCCTTTCTGTTTCCTTTTGTTTCATTCTGCTGTTACATTATTGACTTGCAGCAACTGAAGGGAAAGGAAGTGAACCCAGAAACGGTGCAGAGTCTAACCAGGGACGGGAAGTGGTGGCATGGATCTGTTTATCAACAACTCCATGAGAATGGGGAGGGTGTACATTAGGGGGTAGCAGAATCAGAATGGTCGGAGAGAGTAAGTGGGCTGGAGGGTTACAGCTTTGAGGGAAGAAAGGGGAAAAAGATATTCCAGAGAAACAGGAATTGTCTGTTCTGAATTTCTAATCTGTACATATTCCTTTCTACAGGGTGCTAGATGGTGAAGATTTGAAGACTAAAATCTCAAAATCATTTGCAGATTGTGATTAAGTTAACCAGAATTTGAAGAAGCAAAGATAGAGAGTCACTCGGCCAAAATCCTGCAACACTCTCCCTCACAGCATTTTCGATCTCTCTGCACCGAATGGACTGTGAATTGTACAAGACAGCAGCTCACGACCATCTTCTCAAGGGTAACTAGAGATGGGGAATAAATGCTGGCTGAGCTAGTGATGCCCATATCCTGGAAACGGTTTAATTCTCGAGTTGCTAAAACCCAGTTGATGTTACTGCAGGATGATGAGGGACGCTGAGTGCATCCTCCATGAAGAGCACCATCATATTACCCGTGCCTACACCCACACAGTAACACCGCAATGTCACTGGAACAAAAGGCAGTGAAACCAAAGGAGGACTTCGATATAGTTCTTCGAGGTAAAGTCATGAAAGGGGATTGGAACACAGCAGGAACAGGAGCCTGAGCTGGATGGTCAGCTGTTTCCCATTGAATGGTGGAGCAGGATTGAAAGGCTGAATGGCCTCCTGCCCCTATCTCCCAGGTATGTATATAACCATGGAGCCCGGGTAGGAAGAAGTCGGCAGGGCAGGGATTCTCCAGGAGATTGCACTTCCACAACAGTTTTCAGTGAGGGATGGTTTGATGGATGTTAATTTAACTATTGTCTTTTACATTAAAAAAAAACAAATTTGCAAACCTGTGTTAAAGATTATTCCACAATAAATAAAAGTAAAAGAATTGAAACTATCTGAACATAACAGTTTTTAAAATTTCAAGTGCCCTTTAGAACAAAATCATGTCTATTCCCGGACACCATCATTTTCCAGTTACTCAGGCTCCAGGGAAATATTCCCTCCCTGTCTGAACCTTTGGTTTGATTTAACCGCTTTTCAGTTCTCATTCTGTGAGGTGTGAAGCGTTCTTTTTCCCCCCTTTCTCCTACCCAAACATGTTATCACACACAGCTGAGCAACCTTCCCACCATCAAAATCATCATTACCCCATTTTGCTTTTGGTTAATCACCCGCAGTAAACCACCCGTGTAACCAATTGAATATTTATAAACAAGGCCCATGACTGGCAAAGCAAACCATTACAAGTGACAGAGTGAGAATGGACTAAATCAAAGTAGAGTTGGGGGTGAGGGGGCAGCGGTGGAGATAAAGCACTGTATCCCCTCCGGTGCCCACCTCTATCTGAAGGCATCGAGAGCATTGATACACACCACATGCTCCTTTTTCCAAGGGCACCCTGCTGTGTAGCCTTTATCCTCAATCGTAGAATAGAATTCAAAGTTTGTGAGAAGATTTGTAGCTCGGGTGCTGTCTTTGGGCTGTGGGAGGAAACCAGAGCACCTGGAGAGGAGCACATTATCATGGGGAGAATGTGGGAACTCCACATTGACCAAGGCCGGTCTCCAACCTTGTACGTGGTTCTGTGAAGCAGCAGTGTTACGATCATAATTTAAATCAAAACAGATGATCATTGCTTATTGTCACATTGGTGTTTGTGGAGACTTACTGCCCAGAGAGATACCCTGAGGTTCAGAAAGTGGCAATATAACCCAGCCCAGTTAATGTGATTAACAACATCAATACTCCAGCAGTGTCATCATGAACAAGGTCCGGTCCTGACTCTGATGAACAGTAACGTCAGAATCAGAGTCCTGCAGTGATGTGTGAACTCTACCCCACACGGAGCAGGTGGATGTCCACTTACTGGACTTTCAGTTGTCTTGAAGACTCAACAAATCCCTTGTCACACAAAGAGGTGAACACTTTATACCCAGTGTGAACCCTCTGGGGTCTCAGGGAGTGGAATGAATTACTGAATCCCTTGCCACACACTGAGCATTTGAATGGCCTCTCCCCCTGTGTGGGCTCACTGGAGTCTCAGGGGGCAGGATGAATCACTGAATCCTCTCTCACACACATCCATCTGAATGGCCTCTCCCCCTGTGTGGGCTCACTGGGGTCTCGGGGGTGGGATAAATCACTGAATCCCTTCTCAGACACTGAGCATCTGAATGGCCTCTCCCCTGTATGGGCTTGCTGGGGTCTCAGTGGGGCAGGATGAATCACTGAATCCTCTCTCACACTGACCATCTGAATGGCCTCTCCCCTGTGTGGGCTCACTGGGGACTCAGCAGGTGATACATTTGAGTGAATCTCTCCCCACACACTGGGAGCAAGTGAATGGCCTTTCCCCAGAATGAGCTCGCTGGTGTTTCAGCAGGTCACTGAGTGAATCCTTTCCCACACACTGAGCAGGTGAATGACCTCTCCCCGATGGGAATGCACTGATGCCTCCGCAGATGGGAGATTTGAATGAATACTTTCTCACACATTGAGCAGGTGAAGGATCTAAATCCACTGTGCCATCTCTGGTGCCTCAGCAGATTGTAAGATAGAGTAAACCCTTTCCCGTACATGAGGCAGGTGAGTGGCCTCTCCACAGTGTGAGTGTGTCGGTGAGTGTCTACTGGGAGGGGTAGGTAATTTCCTTCCCCCAACTCCTCATGTTTGCATACCCACGCCCTGGTCCCGTCATAATGGTGTCTTCCCAGATCACATGACCAGTTAAATATTCGACCACATGCGAAACATGGGAATGATTTCTCTGGGCTGGGAATGCCGCTTTCCCCTTCCTTATTAATAATAAGGATCAGGACCTGCGGCATTGGATGGCTCTGCAGTTGATGTGATGTTAAAGCTGAGTTTCCCATCTGGGAACTCTCTCTCTCTGTAAAACAATTTTTCCCTATCATTATGACACCTCCCAACACCAGCTCTCCCTTCAGTTCTCCTGAACTTCTAAATGTGGACTAATGCAATGACCTCAGTAATGTGCCTTTCTCTCATTTGTTTCTGAAAGTAAATTAGGACCATTTTGAATAACTTTGCACACTTTACCAGAAGAACCCACACCTATTCTATTATTTAAACGTTTTAACCCATGAGAAATTTATTACCTGCTCCAATGACAGTTATAATGCTCTGACCACTTCTACGGAGCCAGTGCAGGTCAATTCTAACAGTTATCAATAAATTGTACCTGAACAGGATGTCCCACAACAGGAAATGCTCTGACACTCAATGCCCTTGAGTTGTGTTTTTTTCTTAAAGCCCCTCATGTGTCTGGCAATCTGGCAATACAGTTGAAGATATTTTATACAGTAACCTTACAGTCTCAATTGCCATTTCCAAACCATGAAGCAGCCAGTTACATGCACCAGTTACTTGAATTCTGACGACAGCATTGCCCTGGCTGGAGAGATTGAAGAGCGTGAAACTGTCTTCTCTGGAGTATCTAAGAAACACTTAAAATGAACAAAATTCTTCAAGAGCTCGATAGGACAGATACAGGAAGGATGTGCTCCCTGGCTGGTGTATCTGGAATGAAGTCAGCACTAACTGTAATATCTTTACCCAGCATCCTCTTTACCTGTATAAATGTTTAAGATGTATTTGCTGCTCTCATTCCACTCTCTTGATCACTCCCGTTTGTAACTGCTGTAGTGTTGTGGCCATGCAAATTGATAACATTTGATTCAATCCATCCCAACACCCCTCTGTGTCTGTGTCTCACTTTTGTTCACCGAGACCATCATTCAATCTGACCCCTTCACAATCCTTGCTCTGATATTTCCTTAGAGGGCTCAGAATGAAATGTTCACAGAAGGACAAAAGGAGGCCGATTGGCTCATCACCTCCCTGAATGCCATTCTTTACCTTCACCCCATAAAGCTTCCCATTCGTCCTCTTCCAATAACTGTTCAATTCGATTCTCTTCATTGTACCTGACTCCACCGCACTCTTTGGCAGTGCATTCCTGACCATAAACTTTCTCTGCATGAAATTGTTTTGTCTCATGTCACATGTGCTTCCTTTGTCAATCCCTTTTACATCGGTGCCTCCTCATTATTGATTCTACCATGCATGCGGACAGTTTGTCCCAATCAACTCTCACTGGATCCCTCTTGGAGGTATCTTGACCCAGTATCCCTCGGGATGGTGAATATCATCTCTTCCTGTCACGGGAGACCATTGTGAGACCATTCAGGTGCTCTCACTGTAGGATTGTGTTCAGTACACCATCCAGCCTCACTGAACTCCAGCAAATACACACTGGGGAGAGGCCATTCACCTGCTCTGAGTGTGGCAAGCAATTCACTCAGATATCCAGCTTGATGAAACACCAGCGAGTTCACAAGGAACCATAGCGATTGGATTTGTTTTGTTTGTTCATGGGATCACAGCATCACTTACTGGGGCAGCATTTGTCATCCATTCTGACTGCCCAGGAAATGGTTCAGAGTCAACCACATTATTCAGGGTCTGGATTCACATGTTGGCTGGTCAGGGTCAGAATTAATAGTTTCCCAGGCCCAATGACATGAAGAGTTGATTTCCGGTCTATTATCCTATTTCGGAAATAATAATGAATAATTTTTGCAGTTGAATTAAAAGTACAAGACCAAAATGGGTTTTATTCTGATTGAGCATGTCCTCCTGTTTTCTCAGTTGCTATTGACAATCTCATTCCCCTCACACCAGAACCTGTTCCACTCTCCACAGATACTGCCAGATCTGTTGAATTTTTCCGGTCATGTCTGTTTTTGTTTCTGATTTCCCAGCATTTGCAGATGGTTAGATTTTCATATTCATCTTGTGTGTTACAGAGGATTTTATTGATGAGTTTGGAGGGTTTTGAAAATTGCAGGTTAGGCCACAAATTAGCCATGATCCATTGAATGGCAGAACAGGGTTGAAGGGCTGAATGGCCTCCTCCTGTTCCAATGAAAGTTGTCCACCTATAGCTTTTGGCAACATTTCCCCTCACTGTTCACTTCACTTCCATGTCTAACACACTGTTACTGACTAAACAAACTTCCTGTGTTTGAGATAAACTTGCTAATGTTCAGTGGCTCCCTGTCTTGCCACCCGGGTTTAGCTCTCATCATGGAATGCTGTCTCGTATTACTGCAGGAATGCCCACAAAGGACTCAGCCTGGAGTCTTTATCCCCTGGGATCCAGAAACCCAGTTTATTTCCTTCTTCCTCTTTCATTCTGGCTATTGAACTCTCGGTTTCAATCCATTCTCCTGTCATGCTCTTCAACATGTCCATGTGGGTGGGCTAGAGGCAGCTGGGATTTAATGAAGGGAAGTTGGGATTAGGCGGAAGCACGAGGAGAGGTGACAGCAAAGACCATTCTCATTGTAACGGCAGAGTTTCTCCATGACCCAGTGAGTGGTGAGGCACCTGAGATTGTTGAGGAGGCCAATTCAATCAGGGATTTGGGAAAACACTCAGACAGTGACCTACCCATCTGATTGTTAACTCAGACAGAAATACAAAAGAAAGATACACATTTAGATAGCAACTTTGACTTGGGGCAATGAACCATGCTTCAGACCCAAACTCAAATCTCTGAACCCTCAAAAACAAAGCTTCCTACTTATGCCAGGTTGTCCCTCAGCCTCCTCGTTTCTTGATAAAAACATTTTGAGCTGTTAAGCCTTTCCTCGAGATTATAACCTCTATGTTCCTGTAAGATTTGTGACGGATCCTTTATTATTTTTCTGTTCCTTGTGAGTGATGCCAGCAGCAGAAACAGTTCCTGACCTATGTGGGTTTCGGTTGGTGTATTTGTATTTACAAATTCATTCTCACCCTCACGTACAGTGTGAAATTGCTGTAAAACAAAGGAAAGGATTGAGTGAGAACCAACAGAAACACAAAGGCAGCATGTCTACCTGAGCTGAATGAACCTGCCGTTAGGAAAACATGATGACAATCACAACTAGTTAGAGTCACAGAATCCCGTAGGTGCAGAAAGAGGCTATTCTATCTATCGAGCCTGCAATGACCTGCTTTCCCAAACTACCTCCATAACCCCACATTTACCATGGCTAACCCAACCCGCTGAACCTGCACACTACAGGCCATGTTAGCACGACCAATAGAGCAAACCTGCACATCTGTGGGAGGGTCACAGATTACATCCAAATGGTCGGAATTGTGGATTAAGACTCACGAATACATCAATCTGACATAAATGCTCTTTTTAAAAATAAAATCTGGGGGAAACTGCAACCAGAAAGATTTCCAATTATCTCTGGAGGAAGAGAATTCAAAACTCGTGCCATTGACCCAAGGGGACACAGTGAAAGTTACAGCGGTCTGGGAACCATCAGAAATGTAACAGGTTGTGAGTAAGGTGGGGATGAGACAAGGACAAAAAGACAGTCTAACACATGGGGGAAGGCAGGAGAGATTAAATTGCAGAAATGGTAGTCCCTCAAGGCCATGGGGAATGGAGTTAGGGCTGGGAAAGAAACCAGGAAACAAGGTGAGCAGCTGTCAAAGAAATACATTGAAAAAACAGACTATAACAACATAGAGGGCAGAATACGCAGTCTGAAGTTATTGCTCTGAATGATGAGGACAGAACGCTGTAAAGCCTGGGTCATTCTATTACAGCCAACACATACCGGATGGGCCAAGTGGCCTAGATCTGTGCTGCAAATTTCTGATAAATTTATTCCGACATTTAGAGTTCAAATCTGATGATGCTTATAAATTCTGAAATTTGACTGGAGTTTAATATTCTAGGGAAATGTGAAATAAATCACATTGATCCCATTCTGCAGACTTTAGTCCATTGCCCTGCATGTTCCAGCATTTCAGTTACATCCATGTCCTTTTATTCTAATGTGATGCTGGTTACTGCCTCTGCCACCTCTCTCCCACCATCTCCGAGTGAAATGAATTCTTCCCCCGACCTTTCTGAGAATTAGTTTCAATCTAAAACCTCCAGTTACCGACCTCTCTGTTATAAATAGCTCCTTCCTATCCACTCGATCTGGATTCCTCAGCGTTTTATCACTTCAATTATATCTCAGCTCATCTTCCTCAGAAAACATCCCCAGCCTATCCAACCTTTCCACAGAGCAGAAATTTTCCAATTGTAGAAACATTCTGATCAATCTCTTCTGTACCCTCTTTGGTATGATCACATCAACCCTGGAATGTGGAGATCAGAAATGTGTACTGTACTTTAGCTGTGGTCAAACGAGTGTTCCTGACATTTTCCATGTCACCTCCGTATTCTTGTGGTTGTCGCTCAGCCAAGAAGTGTCCTGGCTTTCCCACATGGAACTGGATGTGCACTCCATGGGGCTGGAATTCCCTACCATGTGTTTATTTGTTAACTAATAATAAATTAACTTCAGATTAAAACAAGATTATCAGCTACCCACCAATCAACTTCCATTATACTCAAGCCACCTTACTTTTTAAAATCTCTTTAAAATTATTACTATCTAAACACAACAGACTTTAATTTGCTGATAAAGTATTCAGATGTCTCCACTGTTACAATCACTCGAAGGTTATCTTTACCTTCAGCTACATTTGGTGAATTGAACACTGATTGTAAATATATGAATATCAAACGGACTTGAGTTTTATGATAATTAATCCAGTCTGACATTCTTGTTGGTTAATATCTTGAAGAGAACTGTCCTCAGAACTCCAGCTGTGTTCTGACTTCATTCACAACTGGATGTGGTTGGACTGCAGATCGTAGATCTGTTCTGTTGTTTCCCGGATTGCTTCACTCTGTCTATCACTTGCTGCTTATGCTGTTTGGCACACAAGTAGTCCTCTTTGAGAACTTCATCAGGTTAACACCTCATTTTTAGGTATTCATGCTGCTGTTACTGACATGCCCTCCTGAATTCTCTCAGTTGAATGAGGATTGATTCTCTGGTTTGATGGTAAGAGGCAAGTTGGGGAATATGCTGGGCCGTGATTCCGTTAGTTTTGTTGGAGTACAATTCTACTGCTGTTGGTGGAAGGAAAGAGCTAAACTCTTGCACTGTAAGCCGTATATGCAAGAAGCTACATGCAGTATCATGAACACTGATAGACCAAGAAATGAAATGCGAGCATCACTGTACAATGATGTAGGATCACAACTGCAGCAAGGGAAGATTAAGATCCAACGTGACCTAGGAGTAGGGAAAGAAGCAGCTGATCAGATTGTCTCAGTCATAGTCACATTCAGAGTCATAGACTCTGTGAGATTATTGTACTGTTGGAGGTGAGGATGGAGGAGGTTGGGAGATGGAGAGCCCTTCAAAAGAAACTAATCTGCCTGAGAGTTATGGGATCGACTTGATTGCCATGCATTTAATAGAAAGTTAATTGAAACTGTTTTTATCCCCAATAGATAACAAGACAATAGAAACAAACCCCAGAATCCATAGTTCAGACATGGATGTCAATAGTCCATCAACATCCAACTCCTGCAATTATTCAGCAAACGTATGTCTGATTACCCAGTCCTGATGAACCAGAAAACCGCTGTTCACTCTGTGCAGATGGACAGCGATGTGGGGAAGTATTGGCCGAGTGGTATTGTCGCTAGACAGTTACTCCAAAACCCCAGATAAAGTTCTGAAGACCTGGGTTCAAGGCCTGCTGCAGCACTTGGGGGAATTTGATTTCAATTTTAAAAAATTCTGGAATTTAAGAATGTAATGATGACCATTAATCGATTGTCAGAAAAACCCATCTGGTTCAGTAATGCCCTTTCAGGAAGGAAGCTGCCATCCTTACCTGATCTGTCCTACATTGTGACTTCAGACCCACAGCAATGTGATCGACTCTTACCTGCCCCCTGGGTAATTAGGGATGGGCAGTAAATGCTGCGTGGCCAGCGATACCCTCATCCTGTGAATGAATAAAGAAAAATAAAAGTCTCTACTCAGTGTGAATCTGTACATGTTCAACGATGTTGTGAACATTTCCAAAGCTAAGTTCTCTATGTGCAAAACTTTATGAACTGCCAAAACCATTGTTCATTACTTGGTGTGAACAAGAGAAAAAAAATCAACTTGTGGTTATGAGTACATTCACTGGTGTCTCAGCAGGATAGATGCCTGAGTGAATCCCTCCCCGCTTCTCCCCTTTCCCCCCACCCCCCGCCCATCCGCACACACACACACACACACACACACACACAGAGCAGGTGAACAGCTTCTCCCCAGTCTGACTGGTTTGGCCAGTTTCCAGGTGGGATGGGTAATTAATTCCCTTCTGGCATTCCCCACGTTTCCAGAGTCTGTCCCTGGTCTGGCTGCACTGGTGTTTTGCCATTTCAGAAAAATTCTAGTAGACTGTTACACACACCGTTAGCCCGCCCCCTCTCCCCCACCCCAGAACCCAGTATAAAGCAGTAAACATTATCTCCTGCGGTGGAAGGACAGCCTGTGTTGGACTGAGTAGGAACACTGAGCAGATTTATCTAAATGACAATTTAATTGGTGACCAGAGCAAGTTAAGTAGGTCCAAATAAAATGCATTATAGCTCAGAAAGAGGCCCATCAAATCCAAGCTGGCTCTCTGTAGCAGAATCCAACATTCTCATTCCCCATCCGTCCCCCAAACTCTGCAATTTTATTTCCCTCAGATCTGATATAATTGTTTTTATCAATCATTCATCTTCTCTGCTTGCACCACCGTAATAGGCAGCATGTTCTGCAATATTTCCAGCCAATACAGCAGAGACACTTACTCATCTCCCACGGTCTCAAAACCTCACATCTGGTCTTAATTCTTGTGCCATCACCTATCAAATACAGATATTTTTGTCTGCTATATCTAGGTCTGTTATAATCTTATACAGCTTTATCAAAAATATATTTAACTTGTTTATTTCAAAGAAAATAGCAATCTCTTCAAATCAATTCAGTGACTGCATTTTCTTCATCGGTGAACCACTCCAGTAAGTCTGTACTCCCCACCCTGAAGATCACTCATATCCTTCCTTGTTAATGTCTGTTTTGTTCCGCAAATCCAGATGACACAAGTTTTCTGCACAACTGCAGTAGCTTTATTATCGGACAGCTGGCAAGAATTTCAAAGCATCTCTAAAGTAGCCGAGTGTCTACTTGTACAAACTCATCGTCACGATTCTCTGCCTTACCCACAGAGACAGTATATTTACTAAGAATTAAACAAAGGCATATCTCCCACCCACTGCATCCAACCTCATAGTCCGGGAACACCCCCACTGCCCGATTCTACCTCCTTCCCAAGATCCACAAGCCTGACCACCCTGGCCAACCCATTGTCTCAGCATGCTCCTGCCCCACTGAACTCATCTCTACCTACCTCGACACTGTCCTATCCCCCCAGTCCAGGAACTCCCCACATACGTTCGTGACACCACTCACGCCCTCCACCTCCTCCAAGACTTCCGTTTCCCCGGCCCCCAACGCCTCATCTTCACTATGGATATCCAATCCCTCTTCACCTCCATCAGCCATGACCAGGGCCTCCAAGCCCTCCGTTTTTTCCTCTCCAGACGTCCCCAACAGTACCCTTCTACCGACACTCTCATTCGTTTGGCCGAACTGGTCCTCACCCTTAACAATTTCTCCTTTGAATCCTCCCACTTCCTCCAGACCAAAGGCGTATTCATGGGCACACGTATGGGCCCCAGCTATGCCTGTCTCTTTGTTGGCTACGTAGAGCAGTTGATCTTCCGTATTTACACCGGCACCACTCCCCACCTCTTCCTCCGCTACATTGATGATGCATTGGCGCTACCTCGTGCTCCTGCGAGGAGGTTGAGCAATTCATCAACTTCACCAACACATTCCACCCTGACCTTAAATTTACCTGGACGATCTCTGACACCTCCCTCCCCTTTCTGGACCTCTCCATCTCCATTAATGACGACCGACTTGACACTGACATTTTTTACAAACCCACCGACTCCCACAGCTACCTGGATTACACTCTTCCCACCCTACCTCTTGCAAAAATGCCATCCCATATTCCCATTTCCTCCGCCCCCGCCGGATCTGCTCCCAGGAGGACCAGTTCCACCAGAGAACACACCAGATGGCCTCCTTCTTTAGAGACCGTAATTTCCCTCCCACGTGGTTAAAGATGCCCTCCAACGCATCTCGTCAACATCCCGCACCTCCGCCCTCAGACCCCACCCATCCAACCGTAACAAGGACAGAACGCCCCTGGTGCTCACCTTCCACCGCACCAACCTTCGCATAAACCAAATCATCCGCCGACATTTCCGCCACCTCCAAACTGACCCCACCACCAGGGATATATTTCCCTCCCCACCCCTTTCCGCCTTCCGCAAAGACCGTTCCCTCCGTGACGACCTGGTCAGGTCCATGCCCCCCTATAACCCACCCTCTCATCCTGGCACTTTCCCCTGCCACCGCAGGAACTGTAAACCTGTGCCCACACCTCCTCCCTCACCTCTATCCAAGGCCCTAAAGGAGCCTTCCACATCATCAAAGTTTTACTTGCACATCCATTAATATAATTTATTGTATACGTTGCTCCCGATGCAGTCTCCTCTACATTGGGGAGACTGGGCGCCTCCTAGCAGAGCGCTTTAGGGAACATCTCTGGGACACCCGCACCAATCAACCACACTGCCCCGTGGCCCAACATTTCAACTCCCCCTCCCACTCTGCCGAGGACATGGAGGTCCTGGGCCTCCTTCACCGCCGCTCCCTCACCACCAGACACCTGGAGGAAGAACGCCTCATCTTCCGCCTCGGAACACTTCAATCCCAGAGCATCAATTTGGACTTCAACAGCTTCCTCATTTCCCCTTCCCCCACCTCATCCTAGTTTCAAACTTCCAGCTCAGCTCTGTCCCCATGACTTGTCCGACCTGCCCAGCTCCTTTTCCACCTATCCACTCCACCCTCTCCTCCCTGACCTATCACCTTCATCTCCTCCCCCACTCACCCATTGTACTCTATGCTACTCTCTCCCCACCCCCACCATCCCCTCGCTTATCTCTCCACGCTTCAGGCTCACTGCCTTTATTCTTGATGAAGGGCTTTTGCCCGAAACGTCGATTTCAAAGCTCCTTGGATGCTGCCTGAACTGCTGTGCTCTTCCGGCCCCACTAATTCAGAAAGGCATATCAGTCACATGGGCGATTGCCATTACATAGTTTAAAGCTGGTAATTATGAATTTACAAAGCTTGATGAATGCCAATGTCCTGTGATAATGTGTGATGGATTACAGAAACTGATTATCGTATTGTCCATGATTATGTGTTGACGGGAATAGATTAAGGCAGAAGGGTTCTTCTTTCAGTAAATGGGAGATTCACTTACCTATGCTAATATGGAGGGGAAGTGAGACAATGGGAGCAGGAGGCAGTTTAACAGGGTTGTGCCCAGGGCTCTCAGTCTTGTCTGGAAAGGGCAAATTGGTCTGTCTGGGGTTATGGTGGAATCCACATGTGTGGCTCCAAGAGGTTCTATTTCGAAGGTACGGTCTGCCTTACCCCGACTGAGGTGTTCAGTCTGTATTGAAAGAGTACAGGCCTTGTTCTCTTACAATACGGCAGTAAGACCTTTGGCAGGAGAATGTTTAACCCTTGAGTTTTCAATGCATCCTGAAAGAGAAGCAAAGTATAGAACAGGCCCCTCTGTGATATTTTAACTTCCTCATCCTGACCAGGAATCTGTTGACCACAATTGGATGCAATGATTGATTGTGACCTAACTAGAACTTTGTCAACGGTCAGCATCTTTTGCATGAGTATGTTATCATTCCCTCTATTCATGAAGCCCAGCATCCTATACGTTTACTCAAAACACTTTATGTTTTCTCTCCTTCAAGGATTTGTACACATTGTTCCCCCATTCCTGCTGTCCTGCTCTCTGTGTCTGTGCCATTCAAATATATATTGCCTTTCTACATTGCTTCTCTCAAAATGCATCAACTTACTGTGTGTTCTAAAGAAGAGACATATTCTCCTCAAAATATTCTCTCTCGTTCCACACATTCTCCCCCCTGGAAATCAGAACAGTACAGCACCGGAATAATCGGCCCACCATGTCTGTGCTGATCATGATGCTATTCCAAACTGATTCCATCTGCCTGTATATGATCCATATCCCTGCCAACCCATGCCTGCTTATCTGCCTGTCCAAATGCCTCTTAAACATTGTGATTGTTTCTGTTTTTACCATCTGTCAGGCAAGTACATTCTAGTCACTGACCACCTCCTGCATAAGAAACTTGTCTGACACAACTCCCTTTTAACTTGCACAGATGTTGTTGAAAATGCTCAGCAGGTCATGCAACATCTGTGAAGTAAAATTAGTTAATGTTTCGGGTCCAGTCCCCCTTCCTCAGAAATGTTAACTAATTTCTCTTCACAGATGATGCTAGAACTGCTGAGCTTTTCCAGAAACATCTGTTTTTCTTTCTGGTTTACAGCATCTGCTGTTCTTTCGGTTTTCATTTCCGTTAAACTTGCCCCCTCTCCCCCTAAATCTATGGCCTGTGGAATTGGTCATTTCCGCTTGGAAAAGGATTCAGATTACTCACTCTGTCTGTGCCTCTCGGATCACTCCACAGCCACTGACTTTCCAAAGACAACAATCCAAGATTTTCCAACCTCTCCCAATCCAGGCAACATCCTGGTAAACCCATTTCCACCCTCTCCAAAGCCTCCACATCCTCCTTATAATGCGGTGCTCAAAACCGCACACAATACTGCAAAGGTGGCCTAATGACAGTTTTATATTCAGTCCCCTGACAGAAGAAGGCAAGCCTGCCATCCACCTCCTTCACCACATTCAGGGAGCTGTGAACTTGCACCTCTGTATATCAATGCTGCTCAGGGCACTTCCTTTTAGTGTATACATTCCTCTTACAATGAGCCGCCCAAAACGCATCACGTCACACTTGTCTGAATTAAAATCTATCTGCAATTTCTCCGCATAACCTTCCAACTGATCTCGTCCTTGATGTTTCCTTTGACAACATTCTTCATGATTCACAACTTCTTCACTTTGTGCCATCTACAAACTTGCTAATTAAATCGTTTACATTTTCAGGCTAATCATTTATATGTGTTACAAACAACAGATGTCCCAGCTCTGACCCTTGTAGAACAGACCTCCAGCCGGTAACATACCCCTGCACATCTGTTGCTGGGAGAAATATCAAAGAGGAGCCTTGAGTTCTGTGCTGAGCAGCACGACCAATGTTTATTCAGAGCTCCTTACTAATGCATGATGGAAGAGTTCCCTCTCTGGAATTCTGAGGCTCCCCCAGCCAAGTCCAGCATTTTGATGTGTTTCTTTCATACGTTCCACTAATACTTCCCCCCTGACCCGATCTCCTGGGTTCGGGATGTCAGCTCGGATGTTTATGAGCTCCCTTTCCCAGTCTCTGATTCTCTGTCCGTCTGCAACTTCCCCTCTCAGCTCATGCAGCTGCTTTGTCAGTTCTTTCACAAATTGTTTCACCCTATCCTTGCATTGTACATCTCCTACCCTCCCATTACCATACCCTCTGGCAGCTGCATAGTCCATCCGGTCACTAATTCAAAGGGGGATTGCTTAGTTCCCTTTGCTGGGGTTGACGTCAGTTTCATTAGGATTGTGGGGAGTACACTAACCCATCCCTGCCTGTCTCTGTCAGGGCCTTAGTCAGACTAGCTTTCAGTGTCTGCTTCATTCCTTCTACTGTCCCTGAGCTCTGGGGGTGGTATGTGAGATGGGATTTCTGCTCAGTACCAAACAGGCCACAGAGCTGCTTAACTTCGTTTCCTGGAACGTGTGTCCATTGGTCAGAATCTGCAGGGGAATGCTCCCGCCCACTGAGTAAACCTGTTTATTAAGACCATCAGGATTTCCTTCCCTGGGATTGGGATGGAGAGTACGTAAAATCCATCTGTAATTGTTCCCGTGGGCCCCTGGGTCCCTGTGGCTTCCTGCATTTTATCCTGATTGTTTTCCCTGGCTCACACTGTGTACAGACTACACCCCTTCGACAAAACCTTCTTGTTCCAGAACACCCCTGTAGTTGATCATCCGATATTGCATTTTATCCTGCTCAATATGGGCCAGCCCATGTTATGTTTTTAATAATGTTTGTCTTATACAGTGGCACTGCTGGATCATCCAGACTCTGTCGTGTCCTATTACTGCCCCACCCTTTTCCCATTCCTGTTTCTCCTGCTGTAGGACTGTTTCTGGAAATGTCTTTAAACTTTCCTTTCTCGCTTCTGTAGCTGCTGCCACTGCATCCTCCTCAAATGTCTGCACTGTTTCAGTAAGTATGCTCACCCATGCTCACTACCCCGTTGGTGTGGGCTTTCTACTTTCCTGTGAGCCTAATCTTCATTATTGCTGATTCATTGGGAAAGTTAGCTGCTTCCACTAACTCTCTGACCTATTCTTCATGCTCAATGTGGCCCCCCACAGGGTGATATACCTTCACCGATCCCAGTCATGAACTATACCAAAGGCATGCTGACTGTGTGCATTTTGCCTCCCTCACCCTTGGTTAATGTCCGCGCTTCTGCCAGGGCTCGTGATGGTTCTCTATTTCTGGATAATTCCTCACAAAATTCCCACAATAATTAAACAATCCTAAAGTTTGCCTGATCCCTTTACAGTGTGCGGGTGGATAGTTTTATAATCATAGTTTTTGTTCCCGCTGGGACTATCCCCTCTCCCTTCCTGATTTGATCTCCCCAATATGATGTCCCAATTCCATCTTTCCCTATCTTCCCAGTTGCACTCTCTGGGATATACTGGAATATTGCAGGATCCCTGAGGTAATAGTATCCTGGTCGCCTGTTCTCCTCAGTCAGTAAACACTTCTTTCATCTTTTATTCAATGTCCACAGGTATGGACCCAGACTATTTCCAGCTTCTGTCAATCTGTCACTCTCACAATTATTGCCCCCTCATCCCCAGTTTTGTTGAGATCCTGTTTGTGTGGGGAGTGAGAGGGCCGTCGATCTCTACAGGGTCAATAGATAACAACCCACTTTCCTGTTTGAGTTACGCACACTGCTGAGTTCGTCCGAGCTATAACCCACCAGATTCTTTGACTGTCCCAGTCTCCCTGCAATGTAGCTACTCTGGAGACGTTGCCTCTCCTTTTCTTTCTGTCCCAGTCCTGGCCGGAGCATCCCCATGTTTAAATTCGGGTGTTGATGTCAATAGTTGCGATTTTAGAATAAATAGGAGCAACTCCCAGAAGGTCCCTTCTTGAGTTTCACACCTCCATATCTGAATACGTTTTGTCATACTCCCGGTCTACATCGGGGCAGGTTTGCTTCATCCAGCTTCCTAGGTTCCCTCTCCGACTGCTCTCATTTTAGTGATTGAAGGGGTGAGGGGTAAATCCTTATCGGTAACTGACAAAGATGCTCCGGTGTTAGCATCATGCAGTTTTGGCCCTTCAACAGCGCGTCAATGAATATTCATGGGCTATGCATATACTTAGGTGAACACAGGCCACTCACAATATGAACACCTATCTCCATCTCTGTGCCTACGTTCCTTGTCTATGTGCCCTTTCCTGCTTCCCTTGTAACATTGTGGGTCTGATTACCCTCCCTGTACTGCAGCTATTCCCCTGTGTTTCTGCATTTGACTCAGCTCTCATGACGCAATTCAGAGTGTGGTTAGAATTATCTCCCACTGGGAATCCCATGTTTATAATTACAGTTAAATAGAATCCCATGTCATCTTTTAAATAAATCAAACCTATTTCATCATTACAGGTTGGGGTTTGGTAATCCCCCGTGGTCCTCACACACCTCAGGCTTCCTCTCTGTATAATCATCGATACTATCCTTGGGCCCCTGAGTCACCAAGGTTATTTTAGCCCATTCAGCCTGTCCCGTCCCCAGTGTGTCCCTGCAATATCTGTAAATGCCTGGAGACACTGATCGGCTGTACTCTGGGAGGAACCGGCTTGCACCCCATCCTCTCATTGCAGGGACAGTTTCTGTTGTACACTTCAGGGCATCTTGGCCCGAGGGAGGGTCCATACATCATCTTCGGTGAGACTGTGTACCTCTACTAATTCATCCATATTGTCCCAATAAGGCCCATTATTACCATTTCTCTATCAGGCTGGGTGTTCATTCACCAACATCTGTCGTTCAGCGGGTGAACGGTTCAGGTTTAGTTTCTGTCAGTTCCCTTTGTTGCCCCCCCCCCCCCCCCCCCCTGTCTGTCCAAGTTTGAGCTTTGATGCCCAGCGATGCTATAGACACGGCCTTCTGGGCCTTACAGGGCGGTGGGTCATCCCACCCATTGCCGTCCCTCTGTCCATACGTAGGCGCTTTGTCATCTAACCCGTTCCTGCCAGTGTCACCATCCTCACTGCTTTCTGAGGAGAGAGAGAGACGAGGTACCTCCCCCACTGTAACTACCACCTGGCCCTTTGGATTTAAGGCCTCACATCTGAGAGCCACCACCTTCACTTGTTCCTGTTTCTCATAATAATGTAATATATTCCATCATTCCTTGAATAAAACAGAACAAAATGTGAATTTGGTTTGACTTGAAATATTAATAATTTGACATTCACTTCACTTATCTATAGAGGTGAAAATTGTACTGTGATTATTTAAGTGAATTTAACGTGATCATACAATGAAAATAACTCTGATAATCAACGACAATGAATGAACTGAATAACATGTGATTATTTGTATCAGTTCTTGCATTGAAAATTCGATTTTATTTTAATGCTTGTCACCCATTACGTCATGCATTGTTATTAGGGAATAAAGTAATGGAAGGATATCAGAGAAAATAAATAGACTTTAATTTTAGCTTCACTACAAGAATGAACCAAAACATAATTTGGACATACGGTTAAACTACATAACAAAGTTTCCAGTGTCATTATTGACATGAAAACTATTTTAGTTTGCAAGTTGTTTTGCTCTAAGAATAATTGGAAATGAATTGTGATTTGGAATTCACCATTTAAAATATATTTTGAAGAGAATAATCAGATGCATTTTTTGGAGGAAATTAGGAATGGAAATAGATATATATATTCATTGATATTAATAGTTTTAAAATGTTTAGAAGTTGACTGGGAATATTTGATTGAGAGAGGCTGCATGATTATAAAGAGCAATTCGCCTTTTTCATTGCATTGTTGGTTTCACTAGAATCTGTTGTGGTCTGAGCTCTTGTTGTGTGCAGTGGACTGTCACTCATAGCTTAATTAACCTGCGAGTGTCAGATCAGGTTTCCTTTGTCTGTAAGTCAGTCTGTAAGTGAGCAACACACCTCCTTTTGTGAGGGGAAACAGATTCTCTTCAAAGGAAATAAGTGGCAGATCACTCTGAGAATGGTTTCTAGCACACTCCATCAACAGGGAAGGTGTTTATTCTAAACATTTCCAATCTCTATCTACAAATCTGATTTGTCAGTTTGTGGAGGATTCAGCCCCTTTGTTCAGAGCTGTTTTATACAAGCAGTTGGTTCATTATGTCTTTGCCAACAATGTTGTTTACTTTTCCCTTTTACTGTGATTCTGCAGGTTAGAATATTCTGTGAGTCAATAATGGTCAATAGCTGAACATTGAATGGTTTTGTTCCTATCAGAGCAGTGGCCTTGTTTTCAGCTAATTATTCACTTTCCATTTCCTGGTTGTGTTGAATGTTCCAGAACCAGACTCTGAGCAATGTTTCTATTCACTTGTATTGGATTCACTGACAGCCACATGGTCAGTCAGTTTCAGGAGTTTGAATTTGATAATCATCTAGAATTATGATTCTATTGATGAAATTATTCTCGATTGTCAGGAAAAATCCATTTCGGTCACTGATGTCCTTTAGCGAAGGAAGCTGCCATCCTTACCTGATCTAGTCTACATGTGACCCCTGACCCACAGCAATATGGTTGACTCTTACCTGCCCTCTGGGTAATAAATGCTACCCATAGCCAGTGGCACCTACACCCAGTGAATGAATTTTCAACAAAGCTCTTAGTCCTGGGTCATGTGAGAAAGAAGCAGGAGGTGACCATTCAGCCCCTCAAGTCCACTCCATCATTCAGTAAGGCCAGGCCTGGTCTGTTAGTGATTTGTGTTCCATCTTCCCCCAACGTCCCTTAACAAGAACCTATCAACCTGTGTCTTAAAAATATTCATTGAGCCCACCTTCTGGGGCAGAGAGTTCCAAAGTTGCACAACCCTTTGTGAGGAAATAAATCTCCTCATCTCTGTCCTGAAAGGGTGAATGTAATTTTAAAGCAGTTCTCTCGAGTTCACGTATGACCCACAAGAGGAAACACCTTTTCCACGTCCTCCTTACCAAACCATTCAAGATCTTAGACACTTCAGTCATGTCATCCCTCACTCTCACAAACTCCAGCTGAAACAAATCCAACTGGTTCAACCGATCCACATTTTATTACTGTCACGCCGGGTTGAAATGTTGTGTTGTGTTTATTATGCAGTGATTGTGTTGTTCCACTCTTTGGGGTCTAAGAGTCAACGTGAGCAATACTACCTTTCCTGTCTCACTGTATTACATATATCTTACATCACTGTGGTGATCCCATCCCTCCCTACCTCATATAACCAAAAAGAATGGCAGAGAGAGATGAAGAAGAGTTGTTACAAAATTTGTTGTCACCTAAAAGGTACGTGGTCTGTTTGTAGAGATTGTATTGTAGTTGAAGTAACCAGTTAATGAAAAGTTACTGACAAAATATTTTAAGTGGAGTTGCTGCTGGTGATGGAAATGCTGCTGGTTGGTATAAGAGAAGGCTGGGGTGAATACTGTAATGCTGAGAAAGTTGAGCAGGGTAACCTTTTATCTTTGTCAATAAGAAGAGGCAGAGATTGCAGCTAGGACAGAGTTGGAGCTGTTTTGATCTTGCAGACATTATTTTAATATTTATTTGATGTGATTTTGTTGTCACTGGCTGGGCCGAGCATTTATTGCCCATCCCTAGTTACCCTTGAGAAATTGGCAGTGAGCTGTGTTCTTGAACCGCTGCAGTCTAGCTGCTGTGGGATGACCCACGATGCCATTGGGGTGGGGATTTCCAGGACATTCACCCACCAACAGTGAAGGAATGACGATATATTCCCAAGTCAGGGTGGGTTAGTACCTTGGAGGGGAACTTGAAGGTAGTTGTCTTTCCATATAGCTGTTGGCCTTGTCCTTCGAGATGGAAGAGGCCATGGGTTCCTTGAGTGTTGTTAGGGCTGCACTCATCCAGGCAAGTGGGGAGTATTCCATCACACTCCTGAATTGTGCTTGGTAGCTGTTGGGCAGGCTTTCAGGAGCCAGGAGTTGAATTACTCTTGTAGCCACTGTGTTTATGTGGTGAGACCAATTCAGTTTCTGATCAATGATTATCCCCAGGATAGTGTTGATAGTGGGTGTTCAGTGATGGTAACAGCATTGAATGTCAAGTGATGGTGGTTAGGTCATTTCTTATATGTGATGGTCGCAGCCTGCATCTGTGTGGCATGTATGTTACTTGCCCCTTGTCAGCCCAAACCTGGATATTGTCCAGATTTTGTAGTTCTTGCTGTTGGACTGCTTCAGTACCTGAGAAGTTAATTATTTATCAACGTTCAATAATTACAACATTATGCAAATTCCTTTTTCTATCAAATGTCATGGACTGTATCTTGTGGTCACTCTGATATTCATTTTCATTATCTCCTTATTTTCTTCCTAATTCAGACACAAATGTTTGAATATCGATCAGGATAAAATAAAATAAATTAAAAACATACGTTTCTACATGTAAGCTAATTGAATGAAATACATTACTTCTGTATTGTCTGCATTTTTGAGCAAAAGTAATTTCTTTTCAATAATTACTGAATGGCTCATTTATTGTCCTCAATCCATCAATCTAGGTGTTATATTTTAGTCTGCAGTTTACCGATCTTAATGATGTCTTCTCAACATCAGAGCAAAGTGCTTTTAAAATATTGAGTTAACTTTTTTGTTCAGATTGCAACATTTATTATGAATTCATTATCCTTTTCATAATTACAAAATAATTTGTTTGTCTTTCTAACGTGTATAGTCAGATCCATATTTTAATTTAATCCATTGTTTCATTTAATCCATTGCAGCAATGCTATTGTTTTCAAGTCAACTATCCCACAGTGAACCAATGATTTTGCATCCAACACGCTTTGAAAACTGACTTTTGTTCATTTGAATAATCACAGCTATCTCAGCCTTATAAATTCAGAGAACTGTAATTACTTTTCACTGCAATGATTGCTGTTCATGTCTACACATTGCACAGTCACATAGTAACATTAAATATCTCCTTCTTTGAAGTGCACTGATACATTTTCAAAAATCTATGTGTTGCTAATATGTAATTATTGTTCAGTTCAGTAAGGAGTGTAAATGTGCAATAATAGCTCAGTACGTGAACTGATGTGAATATATTGCAGTGTACAAACTCTCAATCATTGTGAATATCAATTTTTATTTTAACCATGGAAACACAGTTGAATTAATTTAATTCCATATCGCTCTGGATGTTTTCTATCCATGTAACTGTCCAAATGTCTTTTAGATGTTGTAATTGTACCAGCCGCTGCCTTTCCTCTCACAGCTCATCTCAAAATGCCAAACACGCGTTGTGAAAATAGTTGCCCCTCAGATCCCTTTTAAAACTTTCCCCCTCACCTTAATAACATTCACACTTTAATCAGCGACCTGAAGCAAATAAATTCAAGATATTGTGATCATTATAATGAACAACAGATACAAGTTGAGAAAATGTTGGATTGAAAAGTAATTCAATTGACACTTAGATATTTTCTAATCAACTCTGAGGTGCTTTGACACATCTCTGTTTAAGGTAGGAATTGAACGCCTGCCTCCTGGTCTATTAGTACAGATATTACCCGAGCCCTCCATAATGTTCCCATGCAGGAAGGGCAGGACTATAATCACATACTTACTGTGGTTACTCTCAGGGAAATCTGCTCAGATATTTATTGTGATAATTGGACTAGGATTGTATTAGACAGTTCCAGTGTGTAATGGAAAAAAGAATTAGTAATTTCTAATAATGATGGAACAAAGCGACAATGATCTTAAATAAATATAAGTTTCATGATAATCAAATAATTCCATATGTTTGAAGCAGTTATTCACATACATAAATTAAAATTAAACTGCTTTGTAAAGCACATGATTTGGAAAGAAAGCATTGGTCATTCAATGTGACTACTCAGCGAAAGACAACTTCCCTCAGTTTCACAAAATTGTGATTTCTAAGAATTCAAGATTTATTGTAAAAGAATAGATCAAACATTTGTTAATTCTGGTTTGTGTACACAAGAAACACATGAAATTTAACTAATGTTTAATGTAAAAAATGGTTAGCTCTTTTGTAATAATCAGAAATATAGAAATGTTAGCATTGAAGTGAAATACAATCAGTACAAGAATGCAAAAAACTGTGGATGCTGGAACTCAGAAACAAAATCAGTAATTGCTGGAAACCAACTCAGCAGGTCTGGCATCATCTGTGGGGAGCATTCAGTGTTAATACTTTGGGTCCAGTGACCCTTCCTCAGAATGTATTTTTGCTCACAGCCAATTCAATCCAACGAAGCTTCCGCACTGAAAATTATTTTGCTAAGATTAAGAGAGTGTAGAGTGCAATATTGTTTGTCAGTTGATGTATTGAGCCATTGTTCCACATCGACAGCTGGACATATTGCATTTAAACAATGATTACCAGTTAGACATTAGCAATAATTAGTTTTAAATTGTCTGAAACCAAATTTAAGGTTGATAAGAAAATCCTTATTGCAATGTAATTGTGCAGTATATCGGAAAAAAACTGAAATATTGAACTGAAAAATAATTAGCCATCTCTTAATTGATAAGGCTGATTAATAATCCATCCATTAATATGAGAATTCAAATGAAAGAGAATAAGATAGTTGCTATGAGTGTTGGGTGAGAAAACGTTGGATAATTGCAGGTGTGTTGACCTGAAAATAATATTAATATTTCATTATGACACTGGCATTAAAAAATAATGGATTCAACTAAAATGAGAATCTCATGATGGCGTGAGAATTGAAATGACAATTAAATTAGATTAGATTAGATTACTTACAGTGTGGAAACAGGCCCTTCGGCCCTACAAGTCCACACCGCCCCGCCGAAGCGCAACCCACCCAGACTCCTACATCTACCCCTTAACTAACACTACGGGTGATTTAGCATGGCCAATTCACCTGACCTGCACATCTTTGGACTGTGGGAGGAAACCGGAGCACCTGGAGGAAACCCACGCAGACACGGGGAGAATGTGCAAACTCCACACAGTCAGTCGCCTGAGGCGGGATTTGAACCCGGTCTCTGGCGCTGTGAGGCAGCAGTGCTAACCACTGTGCCATAATGTTAGAACTCAACACTTAAAATGATTCAATATATTCAAAGCAGTTTGTACTGGATATTCATTAAGATCAGTAAACTGAGAATTAAAATATTGGGTTAATTTGAAAACAAAAATCACAACTTCAGAGATTATTCATCAGAATTGTTATGTCATTGAAAAAAGCCTCATTTATTCAAGAATTCTGCAATTCCCTCATTTTCTGTCTTTTTTCCACAGGGATCTGCACTGGAACCCTTCTTTTCACGATACAAATATATAGAAGTGACATGAATTAAAATCTAATTGGGTGAGTTAATAAGCTTGCAGATGATACAAAGTTCAGTGCAGTTGTGAATAATGTAGAAGGTTGTCAAAGAATGCAGCAGGAAAAAGATAAACTGCAGCTATGGGCAGAGATATTAAAGATAAAGCTTAATCCATACAAGTGTGAGGTGTCTCACTTTGGGAGCTCAAATGTTAAGGAAAAGTAGATAGTTAATGGCTGGACCTTGAACAATTTTGTTGTTCAAAGGGATCTTGGCATTCAAGACCATGGCTCCCTGAAAGTGTCCATGCAAGTAGATAGGGTGGTAAGGAAGGCAAATGGCATGCTTGCCTTTATTGGTCAGGGAACTGGTTACAAGAATCAGGATATCATGTTGCAACATCATAAGACTTTGGTTAAGGCATACTTAAAGTATTGTATTCACTTCTGTTCGCCACATTACAGGAAGGATATGGAGGATTTGGAGAGGGTACAGAGGGCATTTACCAGGATGCTGCCTGGATTTGAGAGGCGAGAAAAAACTCAGGCTGCTTTTTTGTGGAGTGGCGGTTGCTGGGGGAAGAATTGATTGAAGTCTATACAATCATGAGATACATAGGTAGAGTTGTCAGTCAGGAAGTTTCTCACCAGAGTTGAAACATCAGAACTATGAGGCATGCATTTAAGGCTAGGGGGAAAAGTTCAAGGGGCATGTGAGGGGCAATTATTTTTTACACAGGGAGTGGTAGATGTCTGGGATGAACTTCAAGGGTTGGTGGTGGAGGCAGATACATTAAGGCTATTTAATGTTCATTTAGATAATTTGGATGGATATGGATCAAGGGTCAGCAGAAGGGATGAGTTTCTTTTGCATTATGTTCAGCATAACGTTATGGGCCAAAGGACCCATTCCTCTGCTGCACAGATCTTTGAGAGAAAACTAATGTCTCACTCATTTGACATTTAATCTAATCAATATTTAGCCACTGGTGTCAGAAATAGAAAGAAAATAAGTAGAGAACGAACTTGACGATAATCTAAAGTTAGAGACAATGACATTTACAGAGGTAATTTTTTGATTTTTTAAAAATTATAAGATTAATAACTTTGGAGATGAGTTGAAACCTTTTGCAGTTACTGATGTACTGAGCCAAAATTACCCTTTTTAAACTGAAGATTGGACTAGAAACCTGTTAGAAAACTTGAAAATATTAAGTAAGGTGTGATGCACATCATAATTTAATCCATTGATTATTACTGCCAATGCTACAATAAAAAAAATCAGGTCTACACCAAAAAGCATCGATTTTCCATCCAATGCTCATTGGAAATATTGGAATACTACTCATTTCAAAATCAAAGTAATCACAGCCTCATCGATTAAGAGATATCTAATGACATTTCACCAATAATTACTGTTTATTTCGAACAAACACATTGGGAAGTTTCTTATTAACATGCAGTTCACTGACAGCATACTAATAATTTAGTTATTGCTAATATCTAACCACTGATCAATCCAGTAAGGGATAGAAAAGTGGAATTATGGCTCAGTACATCAACTGATGGAAAGATATTGCAGAGTTCACTCTCCCAATTATTGTGAATATCGATGTATATTTTGATTGATTTGATTATATTTTTCTTCAACACAAAGATTTATTGTAATTCTGATCACAGTAAGATTTAAATATTTTAAAGCTAAAAAAAAATTAAATTTGTGACATTTTTGTAAACAAAAAAAATAGAATTTACAGATGTTTGCTCTTTCCTTTATCAATCAGAATACATTTGGAATTGTTGCAAGTTATACATTTGTGGAGGGAAGAGAAGATGCTGCAGCTGAATAGTCACAGTGAATGGCCTTTTCTTCCGATTCCGTCCGACTGCTAAACATTCTCATTATCTTTTTCTTTATAAGAAAAACTGCTTTAAACGGATTCAGCAGTTGTATTTTTTATGAATTTACAATAAGCTCATGATATGTCGATTTATCTTTCTTCCAATTATTCTGATATTAATATGTAAGTGAGAGCATATGTGCTTAGTACCGTTATTATTGTGAATTACTAGTTCATTCTCAGTCCATTACACAGAAACAGTCTAATTAATTCCCAGCCCAATTATCGTAATGAACACTGGTTAGTTTTCATTTGAGTAATCCCAATTGATAATAATCCCACCCTTCCTTGTTGGGAAGATCATGAAAGGCACTTGTGTACCTCTAGTCGTGTGTCTCCTAAGAGACCAGATAACCAGATGCAGAGCCATAGCCTTGAAAGCTTGTGCTTCCAAATAAACCTGTTGGACTATAACCTGGTGTTATGTGATTTTTAACTTTGTCCACACTAGTCCAACACCGACATCTCCAAATTATTGTTGCACAAAGGAATTCTCGTAATTTTTAAAAGAAAATATGACTTTAATTAAGATCTTTAACACACGATTATTAATCCCTTCCTATATTAATATAATATAATATAATTGTAATTGAAAAGAAATGCTCACTGAACATGGCACATACAACCACACAAATGTCTTCCTGGTCATCTAATTACTGCTCTTATTGTTTCTGAGAACAAGAATCACAGTAAACATTTGGTGAGCAGTTCCATCCAATAAATGCACTTGATTTCTTACATTTCACTTCAGTAATTGCACACGAATTATTTCGCTAAAACCAATAACAATGAGCGAGGACGCTAACATCAGCATACATAGATTTCTAATCCAGTTGAAGTATCGCAAAATAAAATAATGTATTTTGGCTTAGTACAACCTGTAGGTGAAAACATTTTGAGCTTGCACCTTAAAAATATTTATCTGCTTATTCAGACAAAATAGTGAAACTTGGCATTGTAAATTTATTTTGACTTTCACTCACGAAAATACTCATGTGAATCGCTTCTCATTTTCTTCCTAGTTCTGATACAAAAGTCGAAATATTTACGATAATAAAACTTTAGGAATAATAAGTGTTCTTTGCAAGAATGACATGAAGATGTTCCAGGTCCTCGAATTACTGTTGAGTAGAATACTCTTCATAAGGGTCTTATTGTCTCGAGCCGATGTTTTCTGTGACTGGTTTTCTTTTTGACTAGTGACTGATGTGTTTTCAAATCATGTGCACTGCAGAAGGATTTTTTTAATTTTCAATTTGTTATGAGCAAAAAAACTGCTTTGAACATGCTGATTTATTTTTTTACTCCAACGTTATTTATCAATGTACAATCATCACAAAATTATGGAAGTTCCCTGTTTCTTACGTTCACTGTCATACGCACTTTCACTATCTACTGATTAACTTCCTACTTCTGACAGGAATGGCTAAACATTGGTCATGAACAAAAGTATATAAATTAAAAGCACGTCTCAAGAAGCAAACCAATGGATGGAAACATGTCATTCTTGTAATCCTGCATGTTTGACCCAAAAACAATTCTGCTGAACAAGAACTGAATGGATCATTTTTGTGAATCCATAAAGCTAGCCATTAGATTGTAATCCTCAGTTCACCGATCTTAATGAATATCCAATAATCATCACAGCAAAGTGCTTTTAGAATATTACATCAATTTTTTTTCAGATTATAATGTTATTTTTCAATTCACTGCCATTACAATAATTGCACAATTATTGGAGTTAATCTTTCTAACAAATATAGTGAGAATCGCATTTTAATTGCATCAATTGTTTCTGACTACGAACACTACAATATAAAAATCAATTTCCTGTTCAGGTGAACGATCCCATACTGGAACCAATGACTTCCCATTCAATGCCTCATTGTAAATATTTGATGATTGCCCATTTGAATGTTCACGGTAAGATCAGCCTGAAGCGTTCAGAGAACTGGAATTACTTTTCATTAGAATAATTCCTGGTCGTTTCTCCACATTGTTCAGTGAAATAATCAACTAAGATTTCTCAATATTCTTAAATTAACTGATAGAATTTTGACAATCCAATTGCTGCTATTATCTAATCATTGTTCAATATAGTTCAGGGCATATCTGTGGAATATGGCTCATGTATGAAATAATGTAAAGATTTGCAGTGTGTGTTGTAAATATCAATTTTTATTTTAACTCTAGCAAAAGTTGAATTGACTTAATGATATTTTGCTTACATGTTAACATTCACTGTATTTATAAACGCGGTACAAGTTAATAATTTTTCATGGAACAAAATCATTTGAAATTCTTGCGACGTTTTGAAGTACAACGAAAGGAACTAACATCTCTATTGTTTCATGAAATAGTCACAATACATTTTGAACTTTGGGAAGTGAACATTTCTGGAAAGAAGGGAAGTTGTCTTCAGATGAATAGTCGCATTGTGTGACTAATTCATTTATTTTCCTATTCATTTATGTTGCAAAAGCATTTTAATTTTCTTTTTATTCTGTGAAAACTTGCTTTGAACATTTGGAACTATTTTATTGGTCTTTGTTCATCAGTGTACAATGATCAAATGATTAGGCATTTTTTTCCTATCATGGATCTTCATGAGATTCATATTTAATTAAAGTCATTATTGCTTTGTTACATCATTACTGTAAATTACTAATTCATTTTGTCAGTTCATTACACACAAGAAATATGTAATTAATTCCCATTCAAATTATTACAAAAACCATCTGATTCGTTTTCATTTGTGTTGCCACAGTAAGCATGTGAATATGGTCCTACCCTTCCGGGGTGGGAAAATTATGACGGGTCCTTGTGGAGCTCTGACAGTGTCTCTGCGACAAGATCAGGAGGAATGATTTAAATTCCCATCTTCAGCAGAGATGTGTCAGAGCGGCTCCAAATATTCCTGAGAAAATACCTGAGCGTAGACTGAACTGCTTTTCAAAACAACATGAAATATACTTCAATCTGCTGTGCATTTCAATCATCACCATATCTACTACTTATTTTCTTCAGGTCACTAATAAAACGATGCATCTAATTCTGCTGGTACGAAATTCCTTGGAAAAGTAGTTTAGAATGTTGAAATCTTAAGGTTGGATGAGTCTAAGAAATGATACTCTGAGTTTTCTTTCTGTTTGAAAGAACCTAGTTCAGACATTTCAAGCACATAACTCTTTATTCCCCAGTATTATAAAGATGAAAAAAATAAACAGTCGAAATTCCTCTTCAGCAAAATAACCAAATGCAACTTCATATTATTCATTGGTCAGTTGATCACCTACAATTGTAACTAAATATTGCAATTCATCTAAATATTGTTATATGCTTTGAACAAATTAAATTTCTTATTACTATTCATTCATGAATTATCAGGAATATGTTTTTATTTTCCATCCACCTATTCATAATTCATAAGATTGATATGCTTTCAAAATATCGACGTGCTCATTTTAACATTTAATTTGTCTCTCTCTCACTTATCTCACTTCGTGCATGAAAGCTTCAATGCATTTTGCTAATCACTTCTACGAATCTTAAAAATGTTGTTGACTTTACTTATTTTGTGTGAGGAAAACAATGTAGGTACACCCATCTGTTCTTTAGCTCAAATAACACTAAATTTTAAATTATTGAAAAGACTACACTGGGGCAAAAAGAACGATTCTTCATCTCAAATATCGCATTAAATGACAGTTTTTCAAATCATGTGACCTCTAAAATGATTTGTATTTTAATTTCATTATAAGAAACAAAATCTGCTTTGGAAATGTTAGAATCTGTTTCTTTTACTTTCAGCATTAGTTGTCAATGAACAATAATCACGTAATTATCAGTCATTTTGAGCAAAATAATTTTCTGACCCAAATGTCATTAACTCGACCTTTTGTTCACAATAGTGCTCACTTTCCCGGTCTAATTATTATCTTCCTTATTCTGACATAGATATCTAAACATTTATCATGATAAAAATTAAGTAAATAAATATGACTCACCAAACATCCCCAATGTTGAACTGTGTCAATTGTTGCTGAGTTGTTGTTAGAATTATTAAAGCGACTTTTTATATATTAATTTTCTGTTGATCAATCTTAATTATTACGCAATCGGCGTCAGAACAAACTGCTTTCAAAATATTAAGTTAATTTATCTATCAATATTCTAGAAACAGTGAACAATTATAATAATTACACAGCACTTTGTGCTTGTTATGAAGTCGAAGTTAATGTGTTTTTAATATCTTCCATATTTCTTATTGTGAATGCTACAATATAAAAACCTGTTTGGTCGGGCCAATACACCCAGAAAAGACCAATAACTGCTCTTGCGACATCCTTTGTAAATATCTGACTTTTGCTAATTTGAAAGATCACAGTCATCTCAGGCATTGATATTCAGAGAACACCAGTTACTTTACACTGCAATATTTCTCTTCATTCCTGCACATTACTCAGTGGAATAGTAAGATGATATACCTCATTATTCTTAAATTCATTAATAGTAGTTTCAAAATCAATTTGTTGCTAATATCTAATAATTGTTCAATTTGGCAAAGGATGTAACTGTGGAATTATGGTTCCATATAATAACTATTACAAGGACATGTCAATGTAAAATCTCTCAATCGTTGTGAATATTGCTTTTCATTTTAAACTTGGAAACACTTTTGAAATGATTTGAGTGTAATTCTCTTCAATGTTAACATCACAATAATGGTTGAATATTTTTCATGTGCAAAATTATTTAAATTCCGATGAATTTTTTTGAAGTGCACAAAAAAAATTGACATCTTTCTTATTTCATTAAACAATCACAGGAAATGGCGGCTTCTTAGAAATCATACATTTTCAGAAGAAATGAAAGTTGTCTTCAGCTGAATAGTCACACTGACTGACCAATTCATCATTTTGTTCCAATTTACGTGACGAACAAACAGATTTTACTTTGCATTTCATAAAATGAGAAACCGTTATGAACAAATAGAATGATTGTATTCATTTTTGTTTATCAATTTACAGTAATCACATAATTCTGTCAAGTTGTCATTCTGCAAATTATCATAAAAATCATTTTTAATTAAGACATCTGTTAACTCCCATCATTATTGTAAATTACTATTTAATTTTCAGTATATTACACACAGGATCCATCCATTTAATTCCAATCCAATTATCACAATAAACATCTGATTAATTTTCACTTGAGTAACCACAGTGAGCATGTGATTATAGACCTGCCCAGCCTGATTGGGAACATTATGAAGGAATGTTGTGCAGCTCTGATAGTGTCTCTGTTACCAGACCAGGAGGTGCAGTTTCAATTCCCATCTTGCACAGAGTTGTGCCAGAGCAGATCTGAATGTTGATTAGAAAATATCTAAGAATCAATTGAATTGGCATTCAGTTCAAAATTAGATTAGCTTCCATCTGTTGTTCATTCTAATAATCACAGTATTTGCTATTTATTTTGTTCAGGTCACTAATAACAGACTGTATCTAATTCCACTCAATCATTATTCGTTGGAAAATATTTGAGAATGTCGTAGTCATACAGATGAAATATACATAGTAATGATATTCATTGATTTTCTTTTGTTTTGAAGAGCTGAGTTCAAACAGCGCATAGAACTTGATGCTCCCGTGCTATAACAATGAAGAGAAAAAACAAATTTCTTGTTCAGTAAAATAAACAAATGCCAATTCCTTTTATTTATCAATTTTTAATTATTGATCTGTTTATGAATTATGTGAAATTTGTTTTAGTTTTCCACTCATCTATTTATATAGAATGTCAGATCGAACTGCTGTGAAAATATCCAAGTGCATTCATTTGAAAATTGACTTTGCGTATTTATCACTGTGGGAGATATGCAAAGCAGTGTTACTTCTGCAATTATAATTGTTTATTCAAGGTAAATGAACTCGCACCAGTGTATAATTGTTTCAGCCAAGAGCTGAGTTAACAAGAATGAAAACTATGAAGGAAATATATAATTGCTTTTGTATTAGCTAAAATGTGCATAAAAGAATGAAATGTGTCTGCAAATAATGGTAGATGTTACAGTCAAATAGATAAGATGCTGTGAGTGGAGGGGGTGGAGGATAAGCGAGACATGTCTGTACAAACAGTTACAAGCATCTGTTTCCCGCTCCAGCAGAAACAAAAAGAAAACAAAAGATCATCAGGCTAGGTGTAAATAAAGAATAAAAGGAAATATTGCTTTGGTTAGCACGTAAACAGATGGCAGTGAAGAAGGATAAATAACAATAAGACCACCGAGGGAGGTGGTCAAACGGCCTTGTTAGGGCAGAGTTAAACATTTTGTCATGGACGAGGCCGGATGAGTTCAGAGATAAACAGCCAGGTTTAGATTAGAAATAGTTGTAAACAGTGAAGGAGCAATGGGAGGAGGGAGGAGAAACGAATTTCATAAATATTGTATACCCGTTAAATTCAGTGTGTGTGTGTGTCTTGTGGACAGAGGACACCACACCCCTCTTGCAACAGCGTAATAAACAATACTACTGATTCAGGTCTTGTTGCGGACTGAAGTTTTTGAAGTGACTGAACTTCGTAGCTCACAATCACTTATCTCATTTATTGCATGATGTCTGAAGTGTGTTTTGCTCAGCAATTCTATCAACGATTTAAAAAGTCTAATCTTAAATAAGATCCTTAACACCCAGTTATCAATCTATTCCTAATTCATGTAAATATCTCAATTTTCTTGAAGTCAATGTTCACACAAAACAGTGCACATAAAGCGACACAAAGATATTCATCATCAGCTGATTACTGTTCAGTGGAATAACCTGAGTATCTTATTGTTCCTGAGACTAATGACAACAATAAGCATTTGTTTACTCGTCCATGCAGTAAGTGCATTTGATATCTTATATTTCAGTTGAGTTGTAAACGACGATTTATGTTGTTTAAAACAATAATTCTAATTTGTCATGGATATTGACTGTAATATAATAACACTGGAAACACTTTTTAAACTATTCTAACAATCTTTAAGCTCCTCTTCTGTTGTGAGTGTGCAAGAGACAATTCAAATTATAACCATTTTTGTTGCAAATTCAACAAACGCTGCATTTTGAATTTATGAACTTCTTACATATTTGCAAAAAGGTTAGTCTTCACTGTATGTCATATTAAAAGACTACTTTTTCTAATCATATGCGCTACAAAATGAGTATTGCTTTCATTGCATTGTAAGAAAAGAAGTAGAATTTTTTGTTGTTTCAATTCCAACATTATTCATCATTGTACAATAATGACACAATTATTACAATCGCTTTATGTACCACGCTGCAGTGATTTCATTGTTTGTTTAGTTTCATGCTCATTTTCATGATCTATTAATTGTCTTCCTAATTCTGACACTTTGATTATAATATTAATCAACGTACCATCTCTACAAGGAATCAAGTGCAAAGAAATTCGCAAGTTTTATATTGCATATATTTTTGAGTTCAGAAAAGAATTTTGTCAATCATCACTGAATGTATCATTTTTTTCTTTAATACGTACAGCTAGCTACTATGTTTTATTCCTTAGTTAACTGATCTTAATAAGCATCAAATCGACATCACAGCAAAGTGCTTTTGAAATATTGAATCATGTTAACTCTTCATATGCATTGCAGTGTACAATCTTTCAATCATTGTAACAACCAATTTTTATTTTACCTGTTGAAACATAGTTGTATTAATGTAAATATATTTCACTTCAATGCTAACACTTGTTGTGTTTGTAATCACAATAAGACTTAAGGATTTTTCATGCAACAAAATCCAATGACAAAGCATCAGCATCCCTTTATTGTTTCATTCAACAATGACAATAAATTTTGAATTTCTGAAAATTGAATATTTTTAAAAAGAAGGAATGTTGTCTTCAGTTGATTGTTCGCATTCAATGACTTATTCACAGTATCTGCTGTTTATTCTCTTCGGGTTCCCAAGACAAGAAATTAACTAGTTCTGCTGGTTCTAAATTCCTGGAAAATATTTGAGAATGTTGTGGCCTTAAAGGTAATAAGGCTAAGTGATCGTAAGTGATCAGTTTTTTGTTCGAAAGAGCTTGATTCAAACATTTCGGACATTCACATTGTTATTCTGCCGTGTTACAAGGAGAGAAAACAAGTCGCTTTTTCATCTGTAAAGTAAACATATGTTACTTCCAATTATTCATTAGTCAGCTAATTACCTACATTTGTTATTAAAAAAATGAAATTCATCTAAATATTGGAATGACCTTTGATCAAATTAAATTTCTAATTATTTTCATTCGTGAATTGTTAGATAGAACATAGATCATAGAATAATACAGCACAGAACAGGCCCTTCGGCCCACGATGTTGTGCCGAACATTTGTCCTGGCTTCAGCACCCACCGATGTACCTATCCAATTGCCACTTAAAGTTCGCCAATGACTCTGCCACTCCCACAGGCAGCGCATTCCATGCCCCCACCACTCTCTGGGTAAAAAACCTACCCCTGACATCTCCCCTATACCTTCCACCCTTCACCTTAAATTTATTTCCCCTTGTTATATTCTGTTGTACCCGGGGAAAAAATCTTTGACTGTCTCCTCTATCTATTCCTCTGATCATCTTATAAACCTCTATCAAGTCACCCCTCATCCTTTTCCGTTCCAATGAGATGAGGCCTAGCACTCTCAACCTATCCTCGTACGACCTATTCTCTATTCCAGGCAACATCCTGGTAAATCTTCTCTGCACCCTCTCCAAAGCTTCCACATCTTTCCTAAAGTGAGGCGACCAGAACTGCACACAGTACTCCAAATGTGGCCCAGCCAAAGTCCTGTACAGCTGTAACATCACTTCACGACTCTTGAATTTAATCCCTCTGCTAATGAACGCTAATACACCATAGGCCTTCTTACAAGCTCTATCCACCTGAGTGGCAACTTTCAAAGATCTATAAACATAGACCCCAAGATCCCTCTGTTCCTCCACCTTACTAAGAGCCCTACCGTTAACCCTGTATTCCGCATTCTTATTTGTCCTTCCAAAGTGGACAACCTTACACTCGGCAGGGTTGAACTCCATCTGCCACTCCTCAGCCCAGCTCTGCATCATATCTAAGTCCCTTTGCAACCGACAACAGCCCTCCTCGCTATCCACAACTCCAACAATCTTCGTATCATCTGCAAATTTACTAATCCACCCTTCGACTCACTCTTTCAAATCAGTAATAAAAATTACAAACAGCAGAGGACCCAGTACTGGTCCCTGCGGAATTCCACTTGTAACTGGGCTCCAGGCTGAATATTTACCATCTACCACCACTCTCTGACTTCGACCGGTTAGCCAGTTTTCTATCCAACTGTCCAAATCTGCCTCTATCCCATGCCTCCTGACTTTCCGCATACGCCTACCACAGGGAACCTTATCAAATGCCTTACGAAATCCATGTATATTACATCCACTGCTCGACCCTCACCCACATGCTTGGCCACCTCCTCAAAGAATTCAATAAGACTTGTAAGGCAAGACCGACCCTTCACAAATCCGTGCTGGCTGTCCCTTATCAAGCAGTGTCTTTCCAGATACTCATAAATCCTATCCCTCAGTACCCTTTCCATTACTTTGCCTACGACCGAAGTAAGACTAACTGGCCTGTAATTCCCGGGGTTATCCGTATTCCCTTTTTTGAACAGGGGCACAACATTCGCCACTCTCCAGTCCACTGGTACCACCCCTGTTGACAGTGAAGACGAAAAGATCATTGCCAACGGCTCTGCAATTTCCTCTCTTGCTTCCCACATAATCCTAGGATATATCCCGTCAGGCCCGGGGGACTTGTCTATCCTCAAGTTATTCAAAATGTCCAACACATCTTCCTTCCTAACAAGTATCTCTTCTAGCTTATCAGTCCGTTTCACACTCTCCTCTTCAACAATACGGTCCCTCTCGTTTGTAAATACTGAAGAAAAGTACTCATTCAAGACCTCTCCTATCTCTTCCGACTCAATACACAGTCTCCCACTACTGCCCGTGATCGGATCTACCCTCGTTCTCGTCATTCTCATGTTTCTCACATATGCATAAAATGCCTTGGGGTTATTCTTGATCCTATCTGCCAAAGATTTTTCATGCCCATTCTTTGCTCTCCTAATCCCTCTTCAGTTCCCTTCTGGAAATCCTGTATCCCTCCAATGCTCTGTCTGAACCTTGTTTCCTCAACCTTATGTAAGCCCCCTTCTTCCTCTTTACAAGACATTCAACCTCCCTCGTCAAGCAAGGTTCCCTCACACGACCATCTCTTTCCTGCCTGACAGATACATACATATCAAGGACACGTCGTATCTATTCCTTGAAAAAGTTCCACATTTCCACGACATCCTTCCCTGACAGCCTAAGCTCCCAACTTATGCTCCTCAGATCCTGTCTTACAGCATCGTATTTACCCTTCCCCCAATTGCAAAACCGACACTGTTGCATGCACCTATCTCTCTCCATAACCAATGTGAAAGTCACAGAATTGTGGTCACCATCACCAAGATGCTCACCCACGAACAGGCCCATCACTTGCCCCGGTTCGTTACCGAGTACCCAATCTAATATGGCCTCCCCTCTGGTCCGACAATGTACATACTGAGTTAGAAAAGCTTCCTGGATGCACTGCACAAACACCGGCCCATCCAATCTACTTGACCTAAAGAGCTTCCACTCAATATTTGGGAAGTTGAAATCGCCCATGACTACTACCCTGTGGCTTCTGTACTTTTCTAAAATCTGGTTCCCTATCTGTTTCTCCACATCTCTGCTGCTGTTGGCGGGCCTATAGTAAACACTCAACAAGGTGGGCGGCACGGTGGCACAGTGGTTAGCACTGCTGCCTCACAACGCTGGAGACCTGCGTTCAATTCTCCACCTCAGGCGACTGACTGTGTGGAATTTGCACGTTCTCCCCGTGTCTGCGTGGGTTTCATCCGGGTGCTCCGGTTTCCTCCCACAGTCCAAAGATATGCCAGTCAGGTGAATTGGCAATGCTAAATTGCCCGTAGTGTTAAGTAAGGGGTAAATGTAGGGGTATGGGTGGGTTGCGCTTCGGCGGGTCGGTGTGGACTTGTTGGGACGAAGGGTCTATTTCCACACTGTAATGTAATCTAAAAAAAAAGGTGACTGTTCCTTTCCTATTTCTAACTTGAGCCCATACTACCTCCAAAGGCAGATCCCCCTCGAACTGCCTTTCTGCAGCCATTATACCACTTCTAATTAGCAACGCCACACCCCCTCCTTTTTATCACCCTCCCTAATCTCAATGTAATCTTGGATACACTGAGCTACCAATTTCTAGAGCGGCCTGCAGTAAATACTTTCACATATTCAGTCGACTCGAAGAGAAAGAAATTCCTCCATATCTTTCTTAAATAGGTTACTACTTACTCTGAGACTGTTCTCTGGTCTTCGATTCTCAGACAAGGCGAATCATTCTCTCCTAAATTATTCTATCATGTCCCTCATAATCTAATGTATCTCAGTAAAGTCTTGTTACATTATTCTACACTCCTATGAGTACAGGGGCTATATTCTCAGTTTCATCTCTCGAGAATATCCTCCCATATCCAGGATGATTTGTGTTAAATTTCACTGAACTGCTATTCCTAAAATAGGGGGACATAATTTGTTCACATTAATCCAGCTCTGATCTGACTTATGCCATGTGCATTTTGAAAAAAACATATGTTCCCATTCCGTTTAAATAAAGTGAAACAAAATTATTTGACTTCCCGATTACCTGTTGAAACTGGATGCTAACTTTTTATATTTCATGTACAAGGAAGCGAAGTGCTCTGCATGCTGATGCTTTGTGCTGTGTATTTCCCCACTTAATATTTATATCTGCCAAAACGCATAAACCACTTTTTTTGCATGTTATATGCTGATACGTTTTTGTCCACTTGTTTATCCTGATTCTGTCCGTCCACAACGTCGCTGTGCCGCCCTCATTACTTGCTTCTATATCTATTTTGTGTCATCTCCAAACTGAGCAACAGTACATTAACTTATGTTGTACAGGTGATTAGTACATGTTGTCAACAGCTGTGGCACCAATATTGTTGGCTCCGGGAATCTGAAAGTTACAATTTACTATCATGAAAATGCCCTCATTACCTCGCCTCTCCATTCAATCCCCAATCCTCGACTAATACATACCCCCAAATGTGTTGGTTTATGCTTCTATGCTTGTGAAGTGCTATCGTATAAAACACCGTTCAGAATAATTTTAGAAATTCAGATATATTCCATTTACTGCATTCCACTTTATGTATTGTGCTTGTTACGATCTGAAAATACTTGTAAACGTGTTAGGTCTGATTTCGTCTTCACAAAGCTATGCGGAATCCATTTTATACTGTAATGCATTTCTAATGCTCTGTTATTCCGACTTTAATCATAGATTAACATTTTCCCAGTGGCAGACATGCTGTCAACCTGAGCTGAATTTGTCAGGTTGGACACTCACAAGACGTGACCATTGTTGAATAAAGGTGTTGAGGAACAAATCAAAACGGAAGAGTATTCTATATCAGACAGACAACAGGGTTCAAGTGAATTTCTTATAGGGACTTCAATAAAATGCAGACCAGGAAGGAAAGAGGGGATATGAAATAATTTAATCTGCCAGGGCTGAAGATAATCCAAAGAGGGTCTACAAGTACATATCTGGCAAGAGAACAACGTGAGAAATATTACCTGAAGGATCAAGGAGGTTGACATTGCTTTTGAGCTCAGCAGATGGAAGAGGCACTAAAAGAATTTTTCACGTCATTTTTTATTGTGGAGACAGCGAGACCAAATGTTCACTCTCCATCTGTGAAGAGGACGATACCTTTTCCGAAACTATTTGACCAAACATCAATAATTTGAGATTCGGTGATGTTTCTAGCGGCTGGATTGCATTCGACTCTATCTGGTCTCATGCAACAAAGAGTCTACATGTTCTCAGGACTGGATTTTTAATACATCGAGCAGGCTTTGCCTTGTCGTACTGCAACATCGGAGGTCGAAGATGACTTTATAGAGATTCATAAAATCAAGAGTGCTCTCGATAAGGCGAACAGCAAAGTTCGTTTTCCCTTGGATCCGGGAGTCCAGCCCTCATAAGATTTGCACCGAATGACAAGACATCCTTTTCACACAGAGGATGGCTTGCACATGGAATCAACTGCTAGAGCAACTGGTACGTAGAGGTACTGCTACATTATTTTATAAGACATTTGGACGTTTAGACGAAGAGAAAGTGTTTAGAGGGATTCAAGCAAGGTGGAACAGCTCAGTTTGGGAAGTTTGTTCGCCAAGGATATGTTATACTTAAGGAGGCTACAGAAATCATGGAAATACATACTGATAAACATTTCATATTACAGGAAAATAATTGCTGGACTTCTCAGAAAATGTAAAAGGCGTATAAAACTCCAGACCCTGGACTGGTGTATTGTTATGAACATGGTGTGAACAAAAAAGAGTTGAAAAGCTTGCAAGGACACAGAACAACCTGTTCTGACCAAGGGAACAATGTGACATTTGTTCGAAACAGCCAGCAGAGCTGGATTGCCATCAGCTTGAATTATGAATCAAGATCCGAAATCAAAATCAGGTGTGAACTTCACGTTTTGATAATATTAAAGCCAATGAAATAATCCGACGTTTTGGGGTATAAATCAGGACATTTTCAACAGCTAGGACTGCGTCAGAGACGTCCAGCTCAAGAGATCCTACAAATGTACCTTCCTGGAAATGTGTTTGCATAGCAGAACATCGAGGAAAACCTGGAGAGAATCTTCCCAGAAAAACCCACAAAATGAGACTTGAAAAAGCTGAGTGGTTTTGAACCATGATTACTTATTAAATCATTATTGGGAATCTTTTAGAATCGGAATATTATTGCTGAGTGGAAGGTAAAAGATGGGTTGAAGAGAAACTAGTTGTAAATAGTTGTTAGTTTTCATTCTCTGTTAGACATAAAGAAAAAAGTTAATATTTTCCCTTTAAATCGTGACCTTTGCGAAACGTTTTGACTATCGAATTTTCACAGTTTACAGCACGGGGTAAATAGTTTTCTGTGTTGCTGGTTTCAATTCGCATCTAGGTTTACCCTGTGTTTGTACTGAATCCCAAAGCATTATGGGAGGTAAGCGCGGAAATTGCAAGACTCCTTGCTGAAATAATTGTGTCATCTCTAAATATGGGTGTGATTTAAAATGACTGGACATTGACGAACCTTGTTGAAGAATGGATACAGGGAAAAGACTAGAATCTCCAGGCTTGTGAGTTTGAAATTGATAGTTCGCAAATGTTTTGAGGTGGTTTTGGAAGATAGCATTTTCAGAGTCCAGGAAAAATAGGGGATCATCAGCATGGTTTAGTGAGGTGGAAATTGGGTCTCACAAATTTGTGAGGTATTGATCAAGTAGGCAAGCGGATTGATGACGCAAGAACAAATATCTTGGCTTACTTAGGCTTTAGGAAAGCGTTTCACGAGATTCAACATGGAAGGCTAATGAGTAAAGTTAGATCAGATGTGGTTCACAGTGAGTTTGCAAATTGGATACAAAATTCAATTAACAACAAGAGAAAGGGTGAGGTTTTGGTGTGTTGCTTATCAGACTGGAGGCTTGTGACCAGCAGTGTTCCACAGGGATCAGTGATGGCTCCTTTGTTTGTGACTGATGTAAATGTTTTAGATGACAATATGGAAGGCAGGGATCATCAGTTTGTGGTTGACACTAACATGAGCGACATGCATTTCATGATATGATAGCATATGTCTTTGTGTGTACACGAAGAACATTTAAAAAGGATTTTTGACAAATACATGGATAGCAAAGGATTAGAATGATATGGTCCAAGTGCAGAGAAATGCGGTTAATGTGGACCGGCATTATGATCAGTATGTACCAGTTTCTGTGCTGAGGGATGATACAACTCTCCATGGTGGTACAGTCGACAGAGAAGAAGGTTATCTGAGGTTATAGAAGATTAAATCATTCGGGTATATGATTAAATGAATGGGAAAGAGAAATTATCTTGAACAAATGTAACGTACTGCAGTTTGAGTTATAAAGGGATGTAGCACTTGTACAATTACAAGTACTGCTTTGAATAGTCCTGCGCAATAGACACATGAATAGGTCACGGGATGGACTTTGGAAGTCGTGTCACATATCGTCAGCTTCGTTAAAATGCTGTTAGAACGCTTTCATGCGTTGCTCAGTGTTGAAGTTGGGACGTTATCCTGAGGTTGTACAAGATGTTGGCGAGGCACCTTCTGTAGTATTGTGTCCATGTTCTGGTTTCCAAGTCAGACAAAGAAGAATATTAAGCTGGACTGAGTTAAGAAGAGATTTACCAGTATGTTGCTAGGAATGAAGGGATTGAGCTGTCAGGGGAGGCTGGATAGGCTGGGACATCTTTCAAAGGTGCACAGGAGGTTGACGTTTACCGTATAAATGTTTTTATTTAAATCCTGAGGGGTACAGATTAGCTCAACTGCAACGGTGCTTTCCTTCTTTGGGGTATTTCAGGACGAGTGGGCGTATTTTTAAGGTATGAGGACAAAAGTGAAAAAAAGACATGAGTTTCATTTTGTTTTACTTTACACGGTATGTTTCCTGTGCAAAGTTCTAGAGGAAGTAGGAATGTGGATAAAGTTACAACATTTAAAAGACACTTAGATAAATGCATGAATAGGACATGTTAAGAGAGATATGAGCCCAGTTGACGTAGTTGGTACTACGTTAGTTTTGGTAAATGGTAGCATGGACTGTTTGGAACAGCGGTCTGTTTCAATGATGTCTGAGTCAATGACTCAGTTTATTTGAAAGTTACAGAGTGCTGAGAGGCCTGTGCAGAGCCAATGTGACAAAGATGTTTCACCCACAATGACACACTAGAACCCGTGGGCACAGAGACAAAGTGAAGCGATAACAATTTGGAAATGAGACGTGGAGGAATATCTTCAGTCAGAGAGTGATGATTCTTTGGAGATCGTTGCTGTAGAGGGCTGCGGGCGTCAATTCAGTGACCAAATGTGTGGCACAGTGGCTCATTGGTTCACACGGCTGCCTCATAGCACCCGGGTCCCAGGTCCGATTCCAGCCTCGGAAGACTGTCTGTGTGGAGTTTACACGTTTTCCCTGTGTGTTTCCTCCATGCACTCCGGTACCCCCCACAATCTAAAAGATATGGACATCACGTGAATTGGCCATGTTAAATTGTGTATAATGTTAGGTGCCTTAGCCAGGGGTAAACATAGGGTTGGGATGGGTTGATCTTCGGAGGGTTGTAGTGAACATGTTGGTCCGAAGGGCCTGTTTTCATCGTGCAGGGAATCTAATCTAATCATTTCAATTCAGATTAAAATAGCTCAGGATCTTTTCCCACGACCCAATGCCCTCTTGGCCATGTCAACAGAAGTTTCACCGAGCGAGTTTGGAGCTCCCAGCCTCGGTGTTTCACGCGCCTCTCTACCTTCACAGTAGGACTGCATGCTCATGGAGTTTGACACTGGCAGGCAAAGTAGATATCCACTCGTTCATCCCACTCTCAATTTCCAATCGGATCTTCGCCACTGCGTACACAGTTTCACTGAGTCCAGACCTGGGAACCGGAGTGATGTGAGTGTGCAATAATAGTTTCTTCCTTGTCTCACGGCACGGGTACAGTTACGATGTGAAACTTCATGTTTATTGAAACCAATATTTCAACAATATTTGTGAAATCTCGACTGTACATTTCATCTTTTATTGAAATCTATCGAATTCAGTCTTCAACATTCTCAATGATGGAATCTCCACAGCCACTGGGGACATCGAGGGTGACGATTCAATCCAGTCTCATTGGGCTTTCCTGTTGTGCATGTGATGCGGTTCCTCGACTATCTCTGCCATTGCATTAAAGGCTTTTTGTATTGTGCTTTTTCATGTAATCGAATAGTGGTTCGACCTCTGCGTTGTGGTCAAGCAACGTCCATTCAAATCCGAGTATCTGGAATGAGCATTTGTTCTATGTTACTCCACATAACCTGTGCAAAACAAACGCAGAAAGGACACAATCAATTTTAAGATGAAAATACTCACTCAGGTGTTGGTTTTAATGTTTCAAGCCGCCACTCTCAGCACCCACTCTCGGAGATTTTTCTCTCTTTAACAATCACTATTCCCCGTTTCCATCCCTCCTCCCATGTCGCTGGGGCATTGGAAAAATTAACATTCACTTTCACATTGACACCGTTAAGTCTGTGATGCAGCTGTCACTCTTGTGATGTGAACGTGACCCAATATCACCATCAGGACCATTAAGCCACTTAATGCTATCAGACAATGTGGTTGGGGTTTGAATCCTCACATATAGTGTTTTATTTGCATGGATCAGAGATCATTGAAGATTGGGTTCATGAAAAGGGCACCGAACAGTATCGTGGGAATGACTTTATTGGAAAAGACCAATGTCTCTGGTCTCCCCACATGTATTTCAAGTCATCATTTGTCTCTCGCTAGATTATTGTGTATAATTTTACAATTCACATTATAGCAGTGATATGACAACGGTGGAAGCGATGCAGAAGTGATTTACCAATGTATTATCTGGATTGAAGAACTTCAACTATTAAAGAGTTTAGACAGACTGGCGTTGTTTTTTCTGAAAGCAGGGGAAATTGAGATGAGACAGTATTGAGATGTACGAAATGATGAGCAGTATGGATTATGTACACTTAACGAAACATTTGATGGAGGGATCAATCACCAAGGAGCCATAGATTTAAGATAAGAGTAAAAAGGTTTGGGTAGCTGCACATAAAAAACGTTATCAGACAACGAGTGGTTGGAATCTGGAACTCGCTGTCTCGAAGTGTTGGAACGGCAGAAATTCTCAGAAAATTCAGAGATATTCAGATGTAAATTTGTAATGCTAAAAGCACACAACGTCAAACGATGAAAAAATGGATGATGATAATCAAGCAGTTATTTTGACAAGAGCACGCACAAATAGCTTGCAAGAGCAGTTCGCTCTGACGCCCACTAGAGGATGGCGTTTCGTATCCTCAGCTGTCATGTGGGATGCAAGGGTTCATTCTCCCGCTGGGGCGGCCCTGACTGTTTCAGGGTTTCAAGGTTTGTCTAAAGATTTGTAGTTCCAGTGAAGTTTGCAGATGGTGTGTGGATGTTCGATAGTGTTGGGAAGTTGGTTTGCAGCAGTTTCCTGCCCTTTCTCGGTGACATCCTCAAGGGTGATGAGACTCTTATGAAGCTCTGCTGTCCTGTAGCTTTTCGAATTGGTGTAATTTCCTTCCCACTGCTTTCACTTGCTGCTTCCTGACGTTCATTACAGGTCCCGGTATGTTACGTCCAGGTCAACATGTTCTTTGATGGAGTCATTGGATGAGTCTCGTCATTCTAGAAAATCTCTGGCTGCCCACTATTGTCCAATTATTGTTGTGTAGTTCTGGTCGAATTTGTTGACCTCGTCATGTCTGTGCATTGCCACTCTGTACAACTGATTGTGGTGTTTACTGGATCCTCCAGAAATGCTTTGCAAAATAGATATTCCCACAAATTCCTTGCAGACAAACAATGTTAGGAGGGCATGCCAAGACCCAACACATCAAGCAAAAATGTCTCGGAACGGCAGCCTTTGACGACTCGGATCTATGAGAGAATATAAAGTGAAAGCCACATTTAGACAACAACTCACTAGAACAATGGACCCAATACCCATCATGTACAATACAAATATGGTCAAACAATGTTGCACGTAGTGAGAGCAGGGAACATTATACAGGACAGACAATTCACGACACGCATTCATGAAGATCTACTTGACACTAAACAGCACTGCCAGGTGTCCTCAATAGGTTGACTCATTACACTGAGTGTTGCTAATTCTGCGGCTGGAAGCTTGGATTGTATGACAGTCTGCAGCAATGGAGGCGGTGTTATGAAAAAGTACAGCAGGTTAGGCAGCAACCAAGAAGCAGGAGAATGGATGTTTCGGGCATGAGCAAGTCATCAGGAACATGCCCAAAACATCGATTCTCCTGCTCCTCAGATGCTGTCTGGCCTGCTGTGTTTTCCAGCACTGCACTCTAGACTCTGATGTCCAGTATCTAAAGTCCTCATTTTCTCCTCCGTTTGCAACAGTTGTTCCTTCCTTGAATTAGGGATCAGTTGATATAACCAATGTAAACTTCGATTGCTGATTGAGAAATATAACCAGGTCCGTAGCTCAAAAGAGTGTTTCTGGTGTTTCTCAGGTGCCGTTCCTGGCACGGCCTCTGGCACTGTAATTATTTTGAGTTTCCTGGCTGTTCAATGTGTGCTTCTGTGATCACACAGTTGCCAGGACTCTGGGGAGCGGCTGCAGTTATCTGCGTTCGCAGCCTCGATGCAATTGATGCGGTTTGGGTCGTTCTTGATTTGTGCAACAGGAGCACAGTGATGAATCAATTGATATTGCAAGAAGGCAGACAGGCGTGGAAAATGTCGAGGTTCTGGTGATATTTGCACAGTGTTTAGAGATTACCTAGATTCAGGAGAAAAGAATGTTGAATTCTTACGAGTCGTGTTGAAGAACTGTCTGGGAAACAAGTCACCAGCGGTGTGGTTTACAAGCGCACTCACAGTAACCATAATGCGAAATAAAACATACAAAAAATGAGGAAAACAGACGAAGGATGACAGTAATCATGGGTTACCTGACTTTCACTCCCCAGCTCCCCCAATTCCCACTTCCAGCTCCATTATAAACAAATTTTAGAGAGCCATAAGCATCAAAGTTGTCCATTGGAACGACTCAATTCTTTCCTTTGTTTTCCATTAGGCTATTTGTTTCAGGGTTTTTTACTTTCCTTGGAAACCATCTATTTCATTGTGAGCATTCGGAAAGGAAGCCATCTTTTTTGTCAGGGAAAGAATATGATACTAAACATGTTTGTGTCAGGCATGAGATTCCTCTGTCTCACACGTTTCTTCTACTTTCTCTCGATTTTAATAGTGTTCTTTCTTTTGACTTCTCCGACCAAAGTGCATGAACTCATAATGCCAACATGAAACTGCATCTGACAAGTTATTCCCCATTCATTCAACCTATCTATATGCCTGTGCGAAATGCCACGTTCCCAACATAATATGCGCTCCCACGAGTGTGAATTGTCAGCATATTTGTGCACATTTCACACTACATCTTGCTCCATGCTATTAATAGAGAGATAATTGAAGGCTTAAATATACTGAGACTTGCCAGACATCTACTGTAAATACTTCGACATACTTGCTACCCTATGAACGTGAGAACATTCTCCTCATCTGTGTCTTAGTGGGTAACACCTTCCCCTGAGATTAGAACCTCCAGTCCTGCACTATTCTGGATATAAACGACAGAGGAACAAACGCTTAAAGTAAAGCATAATCTCACTGGTGTCTCTGAGGCCAGTTCTGAGTGCTCTTTCTTGAACTCTGGTTGAACAAACTGCCCTGATTAGCACTTCAGTTTTGACAATGACACATCTACTTCAAAGTTACTTCAGTGCCTGTGACTGAAGTGATGCTGAAAGGCGCTGTAAAAATACAAGAACATCTTTGTTACTCGACCATTGCCGTATTGTTAATCTCTCTGCTCATGGAAATCGATCCTTCCCATCCACTCTATCTCTCATGAATGGGAGTTATCCCTGCAACTCCAGAAAACCCGTCTCAACAACTTGACATTTTCTCAGGTCTGCTAAATTGTTGACATGCAGGAAACTTGTGTTCTGAACGAGAAACGGATCTGACTCAAAACGTTAGCTCTGTTCCTCTATCCACAGAAAATAACAAACACATCGTGTATATGTAGGGTTCACTGAGTTTATTTGATACAAGTTGTGTTTTCCATTAAACGTCTTTACTCCTCGTCCTTTGGTCAGTTGCCCTGGTCAGGGGCAACAGTTCCTCCTGACTATCAACGCGCCCATCCACACCGCTTTCGCCCACATCATTATAAACATTCCCAAGAAATCTCCCATTAAACTTCTTTGCTCCAAACAAAACATTACCAGAGTCGGGAAACTCTCCACAAAGTGAGATTTATTTATCCCTGGACATAGTGCAATGCAGAGGGTTGTGAAGAGATTCTTGGAAAATTTTGCCAATTGGCAGGTGGGGAAACTGTCAAGAAGCAAAGCAGAAATCCGCGTCTCGAGTTTTTTGAATCTTTATATATTCCTTGGGAAGCGGATCCAGAGGCGAATGAACGATGAACTGTTCGACTGAGCAGAGACAGGTTCGAAATCTTTCCGTGCTTGCGGAGGCCAGTGCTTTGACTCTGATGCTCGCCGGACATGAACTGATCTGTGATATTGAAAAGATTCTCGTTCGTGCACGTCAGGACGTCAAATCTCATTTCAGCTCCGGGACAATGAGAAAACACGGTCACAGACAAGACACTGAAAGGCTGGAAGAGACACGGTCCCGGTTGGAGGAGAACTGATTCCTGGTGTCATGGTTGTGTCTTTAGATGGTGGGAGCAGACTATTCCCTTGTCTTCAGAATGAATTTCCAAGGATTTATTTTCGAAAGGTAAAGCGAATTAAGGAGTATTTTCCATGGGGGAGGAGCAGACTAAAGCTTGCGTTCGGAGATCATTGACGCCGTTGGCTCATCAGTCTCTGTGGCGGTGTTAGTCAGTGTGTTCGGCTCTTCACTGACAGGTGCTGTTCTCCCACGACCGAGGAAGGGAGTGACAATCACACCATACTTTTATCTTCAGCTGCACAGTTCCGGGGTTTTACCGTGGTCAGGAATATGTTTGTCATGAGGCACGAAGGGAGTAGGTCCCGGTTTTAGGAGAGCTGGTTCCCGGTGACATGACTGTGTCGGCAAGGCATCGGATCAGACTGTTCCCATTTTCCACAACGAATGCCCCATGATTTATTTTGGAAACATCAAACCAATCGAGGGCAATTGTCATTCTACGAAGGGCAGGCGAATTCTTGAATTCGCTAACAGTCTTCTTTATGAGATCCTGCAAGGGGCTTGCTACAAGGAACTCCCCGGTCTCTGTGGAGCAATTAATTCTCTCGTTCGGCTGTTAACCGATAGGATGTTCCCACGCATGCAGCGGTCGCTGTTCTTATCCATCCGACTCCTTTGCTGTGCAGTTTCGTGTTTTTAGTAGGTTCGGGAATATGCTCCCAATCGGAAAACCTATCCAGTGAGGAACGACAAATGTGTTCCGTTATTGTTTCATGGCTAGTAAAGTGTTGCGGATGCTGGGAATCTCTGCCAAAAATAAAAACTGCTCAAGGAATTCGGCAGGAATGGAAGACCCTGTGAGAAAAACAGAGTTCTGAGAAACTCCTGAAGAAGCTCTGAATCGTTGTCTCTATTTCTCTATCTCCAGATGCTGCCAGACATGCTTAGTTTCTCTTGCAATCTCTGTCTTTGCTTCTAAATGAATGATAATTTGAAATATCGAGATTGATAACACAGACCAAACATATCCTGACAATTTAACCTTGTCGAAGCTGTGGTGATTCAATTCAAACAAACCTAACAATGATTGCCTGTTCCTCAGCTCCACAGGGAGGGAGAACTTGAAACCAATTTAGTAGCGTACTTCTGCAAGTGATTGAGGCGATGGGCGTTAATTCCACTGTGAGTACCTCATGCAGTTAAGCATTTTGCTGACTGTGATTGACAGTCGAGAGTGAACTAGAAGTGTGTTTGTTCTCTGCTTTTTTGTTTGAAATTCAAATCGCAGGATGAAGTAAAATGCATATAACCCAGATAAGGAAGCTTGGGAAACTGCAACCAACCGCATGTCATGATTGAAAAGGCAGAAACCTCCAAAGCATGCAAGACCCATATAGTCGAACACTTACATTGCTGAATTCGTTTGAGCCTTTGAGCAAAGTGCTGCCAAATGGGGTAAGAACAGTTCAGGGGATTGTATTGGAATGTGCAGACTTAGTGGGCCAAAGGGCATTTTCTGTGCTCGACACATCCATGGCCAGCTGAGAAAAACTCAGTTTGTGAAGGAACAGGGCATTGTTTGCAAAATGCCCGTCGGCGAGGAAGGGGTCGAAGCTACTTTCTGTCAGTCACGGTATTCATTGGAAGATTTTAATTGGTAAAACTGGTACGGTGCCCATTGGTGGAATCAGTCTATTCGATAATCAGGACATGAAACCGTGGTGCCTTGTTGCCCTGCCGTGAGCAAGCCCTCGCAGCTTACATTCCCTGATTCTGCTTTTGAAATAAAGACCACTTTCTCAATGTGTCTGTATTTGTATCAAACGAGACGAGACGTGAAAGTGTCTAAAGTTTGCCGTGTGTCAGTAGTTTTATGAGGAATGTTTGCTGAGCGCTATCCTGTCAGATACCAGGAGCAAGGTGCCTTGATTTGGTGGGATTTGTGTTACTGAAAGTTACACATGCGAAGTGTGGGGGACTATTTCAGCTCAGTAGCCACTTCATATCGCGGCTCACAGCAACGGTTCATATTTTCTGGAGAAGTGGCTTGTATTCCACTTAAAGCCGCCTTTCACCAGAGAAACTTACGGACATAAAACGCATGGAGTGCATATAATGATGAGGACTCTGTCACTGTCGGGGAATGTGTCTGCGTGAGTGCCTCTGTGTGTGAACATAAGAATACGTTCCTCAAAGGTGTTGCAACCCAGTATGACCATGTCAACCGTCAGTGCCATTGTTGTGTCATTTAAGCTCACAGAGCTTCCCCTGGAAAGTCAGAACACTCAAAGTTATGGGGCAAATGCTGCAAACTGGGACGAGAACAGATGGACGTCTGATAACCTGCTCTGTACGATGGACGGACGGCCCTTCACTGTCCATCCCCAACCCCACTCCCCCACGCTTTAAAAACTCGAGGACTTAGAAAGGAATTGAGCTGACGAGAAAATCTCTTCACAATATTCCATCACCTTTTTATTGTCCCTTTTCTGACAAATTTTGTAAATTACTTACCATGCTTAAATCATCTCAACTAAATCATGAAAAAATGAATGTGGGCTAGGCATTGATCCTTGTGGGACACCGTCGGTAATAGTCCTCCAATCTGAAAGCTACATTCCACGGCTATTCCCAGCCTCCTGCTGTTAATCTAATTTTATATCGAATTGGAAATCTCACCTTGAACTCTCTGTGATCTCACTTTTTGAATCAGGCAAACATGTGGAACCTTGAAAAAGGTTTTATTAAAGTTCAAGTGAACAATATCTACCACTTTGTCCGGACCAATCATATTAGTTATGCCCTCGAAAACTCAGTCATGTTTGTGAGATACAACTTTCCTCGCGCAAAAACCTTCCGGTTATTCCAATTTATTCCTTGTATCTCCAAATGCATTTAAATCCTATCGTTTATAATTGCATCCAACAACTTTCTTAAGACCACCGTCAGAAACACAGGTCTATCGTTCCCAGGATTCTCCATGTAACCCTTTCTTAACAAAAGCACAAAATTAGCAACTCCCAATTTTTTCGGCGCCTCACTCATAGTAATAGTTTACACAATTATTTCTACGAAAGGCTCAACAGTTTCATTCCCTAACTTGTCACAAAGTTCTGGGATACATGAGATCAAATCCCAGAGAAATATCCATCTTCATATTTTCCAAGTCCTCCAACACTTGCCCTTTACAATGGAAAGGACTTTATAAACATCAATTTTTAGTTGTAGGGTCCATTTCGTTCTCCACAAAGTGAACATTATATATCTCTCCATCTGCTGAGGTTAAAAACAAAAGTGAGCTCTTCATCTTAAAGTGGTCCTATTTCGTCTCTAGTTCTTAATGTACTTGTGGAATCTCTTTAGATTATATCCTTAACTTTACATTCTAAGGTGATCTGACATTCTCGCTTGACCTTTATGATGTCCTCTTTAAGAATGCCCATCCCCTCCTTATATCATTCAACAGATTCAACTGAAATCATATGTTTATATGGAAATTGTGACCTTTTTTTAAAAAAAGAAATTCATATGACAAAAGCCTTAATCCCTGCGATCAACCTTGTCCTAATATAATACCTACAATGTGGAAACAGGCCATTCGGCCCAGGAAGATTCCTTTAATCCTGCAACGGACATCACACCCAAACTCACACCTCTACCCAATTCCTGTAACTCTGCATTCCTCATGGCCAAAGAAGGTCACCGATGCATCTTTCGTCTGGGGAGGAAATCCAGGCAGCATCGGAGAGGATGTGGAAACTCCAAACACACCATCGTCTAAAGTAGAAGTTGCCCATTATTGAGCAGTTTGTCATACTGCATCTCGCCAAAAGCCTTTTGGAAATTCCAGCTGGTCACCTTTACAGGGTAGACTTCGTCTTACTTGCTCATTACCTCCTAACAGATGTCTAATATATTTTTCACACGTTACTTCCCCTTGAGAACCTGTGCTGATGGTTCAAGTACTCGGTAAACCCATCCTTCCAATGACATTTGACAATGAATTTAATACAAAGCTGATTTATTTGATTTTTATCCAGAATATCAAAACTTTGCTTTCAGATCTGAATATGATGAACAACAAGGTTAAATCGCTGTTGAGATATGTAATCTCTGCACTGTCTCAGCGGGGTCGATGCGTGAGTGAATTCTTTCCCTTAGTGGGATCCCTCTTTTGTGTCAGCAGGGTCGATGAGTGAGCTAACTGTGTTTCTCACATGGAGCAATTAAATGCTTTCTGCTCACTGCAAACTTGCTGGTGTACAGAGAGTTGAGATGAACGCTTGAACCTATTCCTAGAATAACTACACTTGAAACGTCTCGCACATTGTGAAAATGTCGAAGGGACATCAGTTCTACAGAGACTGTTAAGTACATCCCACGAACTATACATTTGTTAGGTCTCTCTTCAATGTGATGACGTTAATGATAAACTGCCTCCTGGAACTTCTAGAGGGAACAATGTCTTTCCACAGTGTGAACACGTTGATGACACGTTCGTCTCCAAGAACTTGTGCAGCACTTCCTGCAATCAGGGCATTTAGAAAGACACGTTAATATTGTGAGAAAGGTGATGAACCATCCGGGCACTCGGACTTTTACAGCAGGTCCCATCGATTTGGACACAAATATGTCTCTCCTCCCGGGTGAGCACGTAGATCAGACGTCACGTCTCCAGAATTCTTAAAGGTCTCTCATTCATGTGAGCATATTTCTCAGAGATGAAGCACACAGAGGTTTGATAACATTTTCCAAAGTCTGGCGAGATGAAAGGTTTCTAATTAGTATGAGCGTTGTGCTGGACGTTTTAAAGCATTTTCGGCAGTTACAGACTTTGAAATGGTTTCTCCTCAGTTTGAACGAGCAGGTGCTGCAGCAGGTCAGAGACAGATTGAATCCCTTTCCACACTCTGAGCAGGTGAATCGCTTTTCCCTGGAATCTTTGTCTCCATGGGAATTCAGCTCAGACAAGGAAATGAATACGCACATTTCCATAGACTTTCCTTAGTATGACTGCATTTGTGTTTTGTGAGCTCTGATGATGGGTAGAACTATTGTCCACACACACAATAAGAGAACGATTTCTCTCTCACTTTAACCAGAGGGTTTTTTTCCTTTCATGTTCTCTATATGATCAAGTTCTACTTGTGATAAAATGTGCGACTTTATCAGATCACAGCGGAGAGATTGGTTTGTAAATCTTCCCCTTCTAATATCCTGTGAAATTGATGTTATCCAAAAATGAGAGTGGGAAAGCAACTTTCACAAGACTCTGGATACTTTCTAAGATATGGTCTGAGGGTGAGGGATTTTCGACACTTAGAATGTGACCAGAATTTCGTCAGAATCTTTCATGAAACAGCATCCACCACAGAGAACAAATCGATCTGCAGGTGGATATAAACACGATCACCTCCCTGTTCCTTCCAGGTCAAACGCTGTCCTGCCTTGTCTGACATGCAGTTCTGTTGGAGCAGACATTTCTTACAATTGCATCATGGCAAAGCTGAGGCCTTTGTCTTCAGTCCCGAAATCAAAATCCACTGCCTCGCTCCTGAGTCGAAAGCACAGCAGGTCAGGCAACATTCAAGGAGTAGGAGAATCGACGTTTCGGGCAAGAGCCATCATCAGGAAACAAGCTTGTAAACCGAGAGGGTAGAGAGACAAATTGGAGTGGATGGGGCTGGGACAAGGTAGCTGAGAGTGTGATAGGTGGATGGAGGTGGGTGTAGTGGTGATTGGTCCGCAGAGCAGTGCGGAGCGGATAGGTGGGAAGGAAGATTGATACATAGGACAGTTCATGAGAGCGATGGAAGCCCAGGACCTGCATGAACTTGGCTGATTGGGAGGGAGAGTTGGAATGTTCGGCCACGGGTCAGTGATGTTGTTTGTTACGGGTGTCTGTGGGTGTTTTCTGAAGGGAACTGTAATTAGGTATCCTGTTTCCGCAATATAGATAGACTGCACCAGGAGCAATGGATGCATTCAATGACATGTGTGGAAGTGCAGGTAAAACTCTCATGGATGTGGAAGGCTCCTTTTGGGCATGCGACAGAGTGGAGGTGTGGGTGGAGGTTTTGCAAATCTCGTGTTGGATTGAGATTGGGGCGGGAGGGGAGGGTGGTTTGGTGAGGGGTGTGCACTTGACAAGGAAGTCGTAGAGGGAATGATCTTTATAGAAAGCGGATAGGGGTGGGGAGGGAAACACATCTCAGCTGGTGGGGTTAATTTTCAGGTGGTGGAAATGTCGGAGAATGACATGATGTCTGCGGAGGTTGCTGGAATTTAAAGTGATGAAGAAGGGAGCTCTGTCCTTGTTGGAGGGATGGGTTTTGAGAGTGGAGTTGCGGCAAATGGATGAGCCGGAAAGCATCATTGACCATGTGCGAGGAGAAAATGCCTCGCCACTGACTCAATCTTCTCTTTCGCAATTGTCTGAGTCTGAACGAGTCACGTCATAACCATAGCGGCATCCTTCACCGCGTTTTGTGCTTTCAACCACATATCGCCATCGTCACCATCGTCACTTGCACCTCATTAACATCATTAACTCTTCCACGTCTCCGCTCTTCTGCAGCTCAAACTCTCAGCCATTCGTTTGGATTAAACGGTGGTAACACACTTCCATCCGCCCTCTCAAATTCCCCCTCTGCTCTGGCCTAACATCCTCTGCCTCTATTCACGGGTCGACTTGCGTTCTGTTCAGTGTTTCATTGTTCTTTACCTGAATGGTATTTTCCAAGGACAGAACACTCCACAAAATCAGTTTCTTTTAAATAAATGCCGTTTCAATCAACTTTCTTTTGCAACTTTTAAATATATATGCGCACACGCATACATGCAAGTATGCCCAGTATATATGTTCGCACACACACATATATATATATATATATATATATATATATGTATGTGTGTATGTGGACAATATTAGGAATGGATTGCCGGACATTTGAAATTTCTTTCTGTAGAATATGAGTGGTAAGGGTCTTCAATAATGTCCCAGATATCAAAATTTGCGGGAAGTGCACCCAACTCCAGCTCCTCGGCAACTGCGTTCGGGAACTGTAGCTTGAGGTCAGGTCATTTGGAGTCTGAGTGGAATTGAGCGAAGTTATAGGGAGGCAGTAACACTTCAGGTACAAGAAATAGATAGATGGGATCCAATCTGGAGCCGAAACGCTAACAGGCAGACAGTGCAGGCATCTGAGTTGGCCGTGCCCCTCAGTAATATGTAGACCATATTTGTTATTTTTGGGTGGGATGACTTCCGAGGGGAAAGCCATAGGGTATAGTCCTTTGGCACAGAGTTAGCACCTTTTTCTCAGAAGGATGCGGGGGACGAGCAGGAGAGAATTTGTTATTGGGGACTCCATATCGATGGGAACAGATTGAGATTCTGTGGATATAGGGCAGACTCGTGATTGATGTGTTGTCTCCCAGCTACCAGGGTTTGTGATATCTCGCATCGTGTTTTCAGGATCCTTAAGGGAGAGGGTGGACAACCCCAAGTCATTGCCCACATATGCACCAACATCGGTAACAAAAGTGATGTGGATGTATGGCAGAATTTCAGGGATTGAGGGTGACATCTTAAATCTAGAACAAACAGAGTTGTTCTCTCTGATTTGTTGCCTATTCTACGTCGTGGTGAGGTGAAGTGCAGTGACAGAGCATTGGAAAATGTTGTTGCAAGGATGGTGCAGGAGGGAGAGATTCCAATACCTGGATAGTTGGGGCTCATACTGGAGTCGATGAACCTTTACAAACAGGATGGTCTTCACCTGAACTAGAAGAGTTCCAATACCCTGAGGGGATAATTTGCCAAAGCTCTTCATGAGGGTTTGAATGAATTTAGCCGCGGAGTGGGAAACTGAATTGTAGCTCCAGTTTGCAAGTGGTTGTGAGTGGTTTTGTCATAAATAGCGTTTCAGGTTTACAAGAGTGTACTGGCAAGGATGAAGGTGGCTTGAAGTGTGTTTGATCAACATCTGGGATAAGGTAGATGCCATGGGTTGTTACCTGGGACTTCGATGTTGTGGCCATTTCAGAGACATGAACGGAGGACTGAAGAGAATGGTTGTTCCTGGTACCTCAGCTTCGATTTTTCAGTCAGAGTAGGAGGATCGTTTCAGAGGGGGAGATGTGGCACTATTCGTCAAGGACAGTATTATGGTAGCAAAAAGGATATTGGTGAGGACACGACTGAATTTGCTGAGGTAGAATGGACTGAGAATAGAGTCAGGAATGGAGAGCTCACCACAAAAATTATCTAGATTTATGGAGGAAAAGATTGCAAAGATGATTCTGGATAGGAACAAAAGTGACAGGGTAGTTGTTATGGGGAGCTTTAACTTTCTAAATATTGATTGGAAATGTTATCGGTTCAGCAACTCGGATCGGTCAGTTTTTGTCCAATGTGTGCAGGAGCGTTTCCTGACGCAGCAAGTAGACAGGCCAACATCTGCAGCATCTGCAGACCCCACTTTCTCCTCGAAGAGGCCAACAAGACACAAAGCCACATTGGATTTGCTTATGGGTAATGAACTCAGCCAGCTGTTCTCTTTGGAGGTAAGTGAGCACTTTGTTGATAGTGACCTCAATTCGGTTATGTTTATTTAGTGATGGATAGGAAAAGATATTTATTGCAGAGCAGGAGGTATCGCGGGGAGAAAGGCCATTATGATGCGATTAGGCAAGAGTTAAGATGCACTGCGTGTGGAAAGTAACTTCAAGGGTTGTGCACACCTGAAATATGGAGCCTGTTCAGGGAAAAGTTACTGCATGTCCTTGGTAATTATGTATGAGTCATGCAGGGAATATGAGGTCGACACAGAGAGCTGGGTTTACTGAAGAAGTTGAATCTTTTGAGAAGAAGGAGAAGGAGGCGTATGTAAACATGAGATATGAAGGCTGAGGTAGGACGCTTGGGAATTAAAAGCTAACCAGGAAGGGCCTAAAGAGAGAGCTACTTCGAGCGAAGAGGAGGCATGAGAAGTCTTTGTCTGGCAGAAATAATCCTGACGCTTTCAATTGATACTTCAATAATAAAAGAATGTCTAGCATATGATTATGGCCTGTCAAGAACAGAAGTATGAAGTTGTCAGCGGAGTCCAAGGATAGCAGAGATGCTGAATGCTTTTTTTATCATATCAAAAATGAAAAATACAATGTTGTCGAAGAGAGTATTGAGATGCAACCTATTAGAATAAACGACACTGACATTCATAAAGAGGAGTTGTTAGCAATTCATGGAAGTCTAAAAATAGGTTTGTCCCCTGGGCTTGATGGGATGTATCCGAGGATTCTCTGCGAATCGTGGGAGGAGATTGCCGAACTTATGACTATAAGCTTTATTTCGTCAGTGTTTATGTCATTAGTGCTAGAAGACCCGAGTTTAGCAAATATTGTCCCCTTCTTCGCGAAGGGGAGTAGAGACAATGCTGGTAATTATAGAACAGTGATCCTTAGCTTTCTTGCAGCTAACGTTTTGGAACAGATTATGAGCGATAGGATTTATGATCATCGAAAAAGGAAGAAGTTGATTCGGGATAATGAGTACGATTTTATCAATAGCAGGTTGTGCCTCACAAACCTCATTGAGGTCTTTGAGAAGGTGAGCCAACAGGTGGATGAGAGTAAAGAGGTTGATGTGGTGGATATGTTTTCAGTAAGGCACTGTCGGCTGTTGCATGAAATACAGAGTCATGGGATTGAGGATGGTTTAGCGATTTGGATCAGAAATTGGCTCGCTGAAAGAAGACAGAGTGTGGCAGTTCATAGGAAATAATAATCTTGGAGTTCAGTAACTGATTGTGTACTACAAGGTTCCTTTTTGTGTCCGCTGTTGTTTGTCATTTTTATAAATGACCTGGATTAGGGCATGGAATGATGGATCCATAAGTTTGCAGATGACATTAAGATCGACGATGTTGTCAATAGTGCCAATATCTGCTGACGGTTACAGAGCTGACCTCAGAAGTGGCAAATGGATTTTAATGTGGAAAAGTGTGAGGTAATTTACTTTGGAAGGAACAACAAGAATAAAGAGTTCTTGGCTAATTGTAATATTCTTGGAAGTGTAGATGTGCAGAGCGATTTCGGTGCCCATGTATATAAAACTCTGAAAGTTACCACCCACGTTGACAGGTTTGTTTGCAAGGAGTCCGGTGTGTTAGCTTTTCTTCGGAGAGTGATTCAGTTTCAGAGCGAAATTATCACTTCGCAGCTCCAGAAATTAACTGGTGTGGCCGCAGTCGTAGAGTTGTGTGCATTTCTGGTCGCCACATTATACGATGGATTTGAAAGCATTGGAAAGGGTGCAGAGGACATTTTCTAGGATGTTGCCTTCTATGGAGAGATGGTCTTACGAGGAAAGGTTGAGGGACTTGAGGCAGTTTTTGATAGCGACAAGAAGTTTGAGGGGTGAAATTAGAGAGACATTGAAGATGATCAGAGGTTGCCATAAGGTGGACAGTGCAGGCATTTTTCTTCAAATGGTAATTTTGGCACAAGGGCACATCGATGTAAATTGAGGGTGATAGATACCGAGGTAGGTTCCTTTATCAGTGAATAGTAAGGGGGCTGAACGCCTTGCCTTCAACACTCGTAGACTCAACAACTTTCAGGTCAATGAAATGGTCATTGTATAAACTGGCGGATTATGATGGTAAAATACTAGTCAGATTGGTATCACAGGTCGGTGCAGCGTTAGCGCCAAAATGAACTTCATTGCGGTGTAATATTCGGTGTTTGAACTGTTCCTCAGCTTGAAGTTGCAATTATCTCTGGTCACTATCAGTAAAACCAACACCTGGTGAGAACTGAATGTGCAACCTTAGCACCTTATGCACTTCCAGTCTGTCGTGCAATTACATCAAACTGACGAATTGCACCACTGGAGCTGCCGTGTACTGATGACCAATGGCTACTGATCTTACCACTGGGCCCCTCAAACCAATTCCTCCTTTTTTGCTGAACATCTGAAATGAAACACAGCACAGAGGAGGTTATACTGATGATGGATCATCGATTATGGAGCATCAGGTTCAGCAAAATGACATAGTAAAATGTGGTGAAAATAGGCATTATTGAATTCTGTGTTCGTTTACCGTGGCTTCCTGCGTTGATCACAGGCAATGTTATGTCGCCACTGTATGGGATTTTCCTTCTATCGGTATCAATTCGTCAGAGAATTCGATTCACTGGTACTTCACCAGCATCCTTTGGAATGTTCATACGGCACAATGACCCACACTGTACACAACGTCAACAATCCTCTGCATTACTACATCCAAGGGCACGTGGCATGGTTTTTTACCAATAGTGAAAAAATAATCATGTCATGCAAGGGCAAATTGAATTTTTGTTTAATTAGTAAGTCGCAAGAATCCAGAGTAAGTTTCAAAATGTCAGAAATTCACATTGATTACCTTGGACAGAATTCTAGCCCAGCAAGTGGGAAATCTGTCCCTCAATCCCCAGCATCCATGTAATCGCTTGCTCCATGTGTCCACTTGGAAACCTATGTGAAGGGATGTTCAGCCTGACAGAGAACTTGTGAGAATCCTCCACTGTCTGACCTAAAGCTGAAACAGGAGCTATCTATTCCAGCTTGGAGGGTAGCGAATTGGAGGGGAGACAGAAAATATTAATTGGTGTAGATTCACATTGTTCTCATTGTGATTGTTTAAAACCTGAGCCAGAAAAGACTCAAGCAGAAAGGAGCAGAAGTAGGCCATTCTAAACACCGCTCCTGCCCCGCCACGCCATTCTGTACCATCATAGCTCACACAGCACTTTTATGTCTTTTTCCATCGTATCCATATCATCGTGTTGCCAAGTTGCTAACACATATTTATCGATCTCTACCATAAATAGACATCGAAGTTATTCATCGCTGAGAGGAAAATGTTGCATTTCGAGACAGTTGGGTTTCTGCATGAATGTTTTAGGTTTTGCAGATGAGCAGCCGAGTCTGGTCTGAACACCTTTCAAACCATAAACTAAAACTCGACTCTGATGAGATTTGCATCCACAACTTTTGAATGGCAGTCTTAACAAAGGCGTAGAAATTCAACGCGCTTTCCGTTGCACCACAGAGTCGCTGCCTCACCCAGTTTTCAGCACAAAAGTTTGCCTTAGAACGATTTCGTTCGGGACACCCATCTCAGGTCTGTCTGACCTCGTCACACTTTCCAGTATCTGGTCCTTATCCACGTGTGCTCTGGATCTTCAAGTGTTCGGCTACATACTGCTGAAATGTCCTCATAACACTGAGCATTACCACACGTTCAGTTAAGAAATTCCAGATTAACAACCCTCTATGGTGAAAGCGTTCTTCCTAAATCTCCTCTAAACCGCTTTTCTCCTGCTTTTCATCGATGTCACTGGTTATTATTCCTTCCCAAAAAGCCTTATTCCTGTCATAAATATCTATCTTCTTCAGAATATGTGCATGTTAATCAGTTTCTCACTCAGCCTTCTCTGTGCTTAGTTACACAGCCCCAGCTTAGCTCATCTACCTTCACAATGGGAATGGTGCAGCCCTTGGCATTATATTCATCTCCTGTGAACTTCTCCTCCTGCAATCAGACGGTTCCTGCAGTCATGCGATGACAACTGAACAATAAATGTTCTTTGAAGAAATGCCAAAATGTCTGAACAGAATCAGCAGCTCTTGTCCCTCTATGATGAGAAAGGACAGTGAACGCTTCGAGTCCAATGATTCGTGTTCGGAACTGATGGGATGTATGGGTGGGTGAAAAATGTGGAAGAGGGCGGACAGGATCCAAAATGATTGAACTCGATGTTGGGTCCTGAAATCTGCATGGTCTTTCAGTAGAAAATGAATTGCCGATTTTCCAGCTTGCGCTGTGCCTGGAAGAAGAACTGCAGCAGACCAGAGACTGGTATGATGGCTTGGGTACACAATGCAATGTTAAAGTGACAGGACAGTAGAAGACCGGGGTAATTTTTGTTGATTCTGGACAGAACTTAAGTGATCTCAGCTTTGTCACCGACTCTGTTTTCCTCTCTCCATTGTAGAGAGATCACATTCTCAGCAAGAACTACAGTTTTCTGGATTGAATGAAGTGCAGACAAATCACTGGAAGATGTGTCTGGAAGTTTCCACAGTGAGGAGAGACATCGGAAACCAGCAGGAAATGTATCTTACAACAGAGAACGTTACAGTGCAGTACAGGCACGTCGGCCCCCGATGGTGCACCGAACTGTGAAAATAATGTGATGTCCATTATAATGGAAAATTAACATTTCTTTTGAAACCAATAAAAGCACAGGGAAACAAAAAAAGTAAGGGCCTGACTTTTCAGAGGGCAAGTGTTGCAGACAGAAAGACAATCTATGTATATTTAAACCGAACTAATAGCAGACGTACAAGGCCAGCAAACTACCATATCAACAGCCAAGGAATTAGAAAAAAAAACAACTCCATATCTGGAAAGGAACTCGAATGTTTCAGGCCACTGACCTTGAAGTGTTGTTAAGAAGAAGCGAATTGTGCTTTAAAGGGAATATGTGAAAGCTATCAGGCACCCATTACATGAGGCGTCTTGCCAATGTATTACCTGGGACACGGGAAAACCTGAATTTGATGGAACCCCACGCGCTACATGCTGAAAACTTTCTGGCCCAAGAGAAGGAAAAACGGAAATTAAAGATGGAACAGCAAACACATAAAGCTCAGCTGACTATGATGCAAATGGTCGCCCAGCCGTTGGAAGGAGGTGCTGCGTGAAAAGAAGGGCTGGCAGAGGTAAATCTGGCGGGTGCTTTGTTTGCAGAGCAATGAGTGAGACAGTGCACGCCCAGACAGTCTCAATCGGCAGTGGAGGCTGGGCAGCAGGGTGACTAATGGAGGAAGGTTGAGGTGGAGGTGGGCAGCCCCAAAGTTACAGGTAAACCTCTTTGCTTTATGCTTGCAAACGAATAATCGCTTATGCTCATCTCTACTACTAACCTTATTGGCACTGAAACATGTCCCACCTCTACACTGAGCATTGAGTTTGCGAAGCATGAACGATATTTTCAGTACAACGATGATGCATATAAGTCAATGCTTACATCTATGTTATATGTGGAAGGTGCACCTCTTACTTTTTTGGAAGATACAAGGGCAACATATTCAGGTCATAAATCAAGGCAGTTCAGAGAGTCGACGCAAATAAAGATGAACGGAAGCTTCCTGAACTTAATCGGTGCATCAGGAGTCGTGACACGAGAGTTTTACCGCACCCCTATTGTGCAAAACCAGTAATGGGGAAACATTCCAATTCTCATTTCTGTTATCGGAATTCTGTTCTTTAAATCTGATGTCTCGGGATCTCATAGTGAGACTGGTGTCGGATTTGCGCAGTACCCCGACGGGCTTGCAGGTAATACAAAAAGAAGATTTAACAGTGCAGGCTGGAAAATACGAATCACGACCCCTGATGCATGTCAGAGAGCGATAGGTTCCATGTGCGATTCACTCACCCAGGAAGCAAGTAGCCATGTTAATCCCATTAACACCGATTTTCTTGCTGGAGATATGCTGCACTGCACAGCACACATACACCGCGATGGTCCTGACAAGTCATAAGAGAAGGATTGGTTCAGGAGATTGGTTAAACCAGATCAGTTGTTATTGTGCGAATTTTATTGGAATGATCACAGATGTGCTGTCACTTTAAACGTTTTTAAGTATCTGTGACGGTAAGTAGACCCTGTTTTTTTGATGTGGAATGCTTTTTTCCTCACGGATCATTGACGAAGGCATCCAGCGACAGGTGTCAGAATTTGGGACCATGGGTACGACAGGCACAAAAAACGAAAGATTGTATCTTCAGAGTCGGTGTGGGTATCTGCTTCAATGCAGTTAAAAGGACGTATAGGAAGATACTAAATCGGCTAACTCAGGCAGACAGGGCAGTCCAGGTAATCCCCGCCAGGAGTGTCGTCTGGCGTTTACCTATGGTAGATGTCTCGGACCCAAGATTAAGAAGGGTCCCAACTGATTTCAGGGCAAAAGGCAAACACGATGTGGGGCTCATACGAACCCTGAAGAATAACCCCGATGTCTGAGTATCGTCCTTGCAAAGCAAAAGAGCCGTCAAAACCCGAGGCTGTGTAAGGAATTACCCCAGTCTTTGAATCTCTCTTATAGGCTGGAGTGATAATCCCCGATGAATAATCACTGGTGAGAACACCCAGTTTTTTCGTTCAAAAAGGCAAACATTCCAGGTGAATCGGGGGAATAGAGGTTTGTTCATGACCTGCAGGTTATCAAGAACGCTGTTGTTCCGCACACCCCAAATGTTGCCAACCCCTATATTATATTGGCTCAAATTCCACCGGATGTAAATGGCTCTCTATTGTGGATTTAGCAAATGCCTTGTTTTGTGTACCGTTACACACCGACAGTCAATTCTGGTTCACTTTTTCATTCAAAGGCAAATAGTATACTTTCACGTGACATTTTCAAGATTACTGTGAGTCCCCGCCATAATTAAAGAGGCTCTCCACAGGAGTCTGGAGACTCTTGTTTTAACCTGGGGGATCAGCGCTTCTGCAGTATGTAAGCGAATGCTTAATCGCAGCATCAACAGAGAAACAATGTGAGAAAGGTAGGCTTGCGATGCTCTGCCATCTAGTCTCGCAAAACTACAACTTGTGGAACAACAGTTGAAGTTCTTAGGTTTGAAGCCCGAGACCAGACGTGTAGGATTCGCCAATTTAGAATCTGGATACGGCGTTTTATTGTGGATAGGTCAGCATTCAGAAGCAAAGAGATAGGCCAGTGTCTGGTATGATGTAGCAACTACCCACGAGGTAGTCAAAGCGGGATCATTTCCTTCTCATCCATCAGCGCAAGCAGCAGAGCTGATTGCCTTGAATGAGGCATGTAAATTGACCGAAGGCAAAACAGTGAATTTTTACATCGACAGCAGATATGCATTCGGGGTTGTACATAATTTTGGATCCTTGTGGAAATACAAGGGCTTTCTGACCTCCACTGGAAAGCCAATCACAGAGAATGGCCTGATCTCTGACCTCCTGAAAGCAGTCCGATTGCCTAAATCAATCACTGTGTGTCCATGTAAAGCCCACAGGAAAAATTATGATTCAATTTCTCAAGGCAATGAAAATGTAGACTCAGCAGCAAGGACGGCAGTCAACCAGCCGCCAAGTGATCAGTTTGACATGTGTATGTCAAATATTTATAATCCAAAGCAGACTTATGGGACTTACAGTCGCAGGCCACAACGAAGGAGAAGCGTGAATGGACAAGGGCAGGGTGCAGAATGAGGGAATGGGTGCAGTGTGGCCCCAATAGTAAACCATGTCTACCACGATCTTTATTCCCTTTCTATGCCAAAGTAACACACGGTAAGGACCATGTGTCAAAAGTGGGGATGTACGACAATATTTCAACACGCTGGTACAGAAAGGGATTTACTCATTGCTCATAATAAAAATGTGAATAATCTGTTATCTGTGCCACTAATAATGTGGGGAGGGGAATACAAATGAATCAGGCAGAACACCCCCAATCCCAAAGACACTTTGAACATTTACAGATGGAGTTTATTGAACTAACACCCAGCGAAGGGAAAAGGCATCCCTGAAAGTCTAAGCAGCGACAATGGAAAGCCATTTATAAATATTGCCCGACAGCAGATCAGTGATTACTTGTGAATAAAGGTGAGGCAACATTGTGCCTACCACCCAGCGAGCGGTGGGGTAGTGGAAAGAGAGAAAACTACCCTTAAAAATAAATTGACAAAATGTTGTGAGGAACTAAAGGTCACATAGACAAAGGCATTTCCAATTGTGCTAATGTATATGAAGGAGAAGAAGAGTAAATCTTAGGACGTTTGAGATTTTGTTTGGAAGGTGTCCCAATACAGGAATTGGCCCAAGACCGATTGTAAGACAGATAACAGACCACTGTGAGGACGAGATGTTATGTTACGGTATAAAACTCTCCACACTTCTGTCTCAAATACAGAATCAAACGAAGGGCGCCCAATCAGCAGAAGGGAAGATGCATAATCTAGAACCTGAAGACTGGATAGTGGTGAAAGACTTCAGGAGCAAAAGCATGAAGGCGAAGAGCTGGCTGGGACCGTTCCAAGGGCTCCCGACAACACAGACAGCTGTTAAGATCGCCGAAAGAGCCACGTTGATACACGCCAGCCATTGCAAACGTGTAGCTGACCTTGAGGAGACATCGGACAACACCGGATCCAAATAAGTGTAAGTAGTGATTAGAAGACTCATGGAAATATGGGGCTGCATGGCAGGACGAGTCGTGAAGGCAGGGGTGTCTGGGGTACAACCGCAGACGGTAATCTTAACCGAGGATGTTAAGTTGACCTTTACATGCCACCCATGCCCGTTTGGTAACCAGGACGACTATAAATAAGGCAATAAATATTTATGCAGAGATCCTTGTGTCCCCAGTTACTGGCACTGAGTAGTATCCACCACGGCTACAGGTACACCTGACACGGGATATCGGTTTCCAGTATCAAAGAAGGAGGTGCCATGGCAAGGGTAATAATAATCAAGATTCAGAAGAGCGATGAGGAAGCCTGGTGGTGTGGAATAGATAGACCCTTCTCCGATATCGAAAGACAGGTGAATATAGTGGTACACACCCCACCCGAGATGAAGTGCAGAAGGTCCTCCAAGAAATAGTAGCTCCTGGACTCGAAAAGATGAATGTCCAATGACCCGCACTGCACATGGGCGGAAAGGCCTTTTCAAAGCTGACAGAAATGGAAGAAAGAAAGAAACTGATGTGCAGCTAAAATGATCACAAATGAAGAAATTAAAAGTGGATTCATTGAGAAAACATACAGCGCCATATTTCACTTTCCGTGGAAGTCTACTGTTAAGGACTCAGTGCTCTCACTGTTGTAGCAATGGGGGATTTCCTCTGACCGTTTATGTTGTTGACAACCTTCCCAAAGCAGGGGATTTTGTATGGAACTGGCAATTAATCGAGTATTGTCACAAACAGGATTCAGACTAGCATGAAACAAAGAAGTGTGAATCCTGGAAATCTGAATCAACAACAGGAATTGACAGAGAAACACTGCAGGCCTGACAGCATCTGTGGAGACAAAGAGATTTAATGTATCATATCACAGATTCAGGCTACTTATGCTTTTTATTGTTTTATTGCCTGGGTAATTGTCAATTTCACTTCGTGAAACAGCATACTTACCAGAATCTCTCATTAGCTGACAGACGTCATCTGTAAAAATGCAAAATTCCTTTATCGGCTGTAATGCTGTTGCTGTTGCCCTGAGTTGGTGAAAGGCTGGCCTTCATGACCTTTTTCTTCTCCTTTATGTCGATGAGCAGCCATGGTGAATGGAGAATTTCTGTTTGTCTCCCTTTGTCTCTCTGTACCATCTCACTCTCTTCTACATTCTCCCACTCTCTGTCTGTCAATATCCCTCATTTTTCATTTCTACTCTTGGAAAAGTGTTAAAATCGGAGTCTGTTCCGTGGCTTTCTCCGCCCCGCCCGGCCAGAGTGTGTAGAACTGGGCTCACAGTCTCTAAGTAATGTCTCTGTTACTTAGGTTTGAGATCAGGTGACATTTGTTCACTCAAAACGTTATGATCTTTTACAATTCTAAATAGTATTCATAATAGAACAGAAAAAAAAGCAGTTTCACTCCAATTATAGGATTTCTATGATGCCATTGCCGTTTGCCTAAAATCAATGAATGGTGACAGCAGACAATGAGAGCCATTATCTCATTGGATGCATTATTACTAAAACATTGTCCTGCAAGTCTGCAGTGTCTCCTGCGTCTCTTCATTATTCCCAAAAAAAACTTGAAAAGACGGATGGAGAATAATAGTAGAAGAGATAGACAAATCCTTGTCGAACAGAGTAAAAAGAACTCTGCGTTGAATTAGTAGGCTAGAACATAGATTAATGGGTCCACATCAGGCGGTAGGGCTTGGTAGCACGAAATAACAACGGACTGAGCTCAAACACAAGAAGCATGCTGAACCATCACTTTCGCGATGTTGGATAAACAATACGGCTTTTACAAGAAGTTTAAACAATTAACTTTCAATGTACAGAACATTTGACAGCATTTGACACCATTAACGCCTGGTTATTACCATATGCTTTAACTGACGAATCTACAGACACTGTTCTTCAAATCAATAAGGGCATTTAATGAAGTATTTGATCACAGTTAATCGGACCACCTTTCTGTAATAAAGCTGCTCGATGAGAATTTATATCAACGTCTGCTTGTGCAGGAAAGAAGTTCACAGCTGGTGACTCTCCACTGAAAATGTACAGGAAGAGGCAATCTCTTCTTGCTTTGATTTCAAACGGATGCCTTCACCTCTTTAACCTGACAGGATAAACAGTATGCGTTCATCATCCCTGGGCCGATTTACCGCGTGAATATGCACAGAGGAAAACTCATACCAAGAGACCAGGGTAATTGTGGTGAATTTACCAGGAGTGGTGTGTGAGTCGGTGTTAACAGTGGGCAGTAAGGGCTAAACCATTAGCACTGACATTGATCCTTGTACCAACAGCTCCTCACTCACTTTCTGCCTCATTCATCACAGTCATCATTGACTTTCAGTTTATCCTACTTTCCCTTCGAAACCTTACACTTGTACCGGATCACTTTCGGGTATCCACTTGGAAACTGAAACTTTTTCAAACGAAATTCTGAAGAATGCACGTCTTTGGGATAGGCTTCACTGCCCAAAAATAATTACTCAAGAGATTGAGATGGTAAGTTACTTTACTTCGTCCTCGAAGTGCTCAACACAGTGATACAGTCATGATGTCGCTAGGGATGGAGTTCCAAGAATTAGACATAGCGACATTGAATCAACAGCAAGATAGTTTCAGCTCTGAAAGGCGAGATCCTTAGAGGGGATTTGCAGTGACAATTTATTCGTGTATGTGCTGCCATGGCTGCCAGAGGATGAGGTGGAGGCTCGTACAATTGCAACATTTAAGAGGCATTTGAAATGGTAGATGAGTAGGAAGGGTTTGGAGGGATATGGGCCATGTGCTGGCAAGAGGGACCAAATTGGGTTGGAATTTCCGGTCAGCATGGACAGGTTTGAACGAAGGGTCTGTTTCCCTGCAGTGCATCTCTATGTCTCTATGATTCCAGTTGGATGCAATCAATCACTGGATTCCTTCTGGCAGAACCGGGTCTGTGCTCTCTGTGGAAGCAGAAAATGGTTTTCATTCAGATTAGCCACAAGAAGAGGAGAAATAAATCTTCATTTCCTGACTTGGAATTTTATCCAGGCCATAAGACCATAAGACCATAAGACATAGGAGTGGAAGTAAGGCCATTCGGCCCATCGAGTCCACTCCGCCATTCAATCATGGCTGATGCGCATTTCAGCTCCACTTACCAGCGTTCTCCCCGTAGCCCTTAATTCCTCGAGACAACAAGAATCTATCAATCTCGGCCTTGAAGACATTTAGCGTCCCGGCTTCCACTGCACTCCGTGGCAATGAATTCCACAGGCCCACCACTCTCTGGCTGAAGAAATGTCTCCGCATTTCTGTTCTGAAATGACCCCCTCTAATTCTAAGGCTGTGTCCACGGGTCCTAGTCTCCTCGTTTAACTGAAACAATTTCCTAGCATCCACCTTTTCCAAGCCATGTATTATTTTGTACGTCTCTATTAAGTCTCCCCTTAATCTTCTAAACTCCAACGAATACAATCCCAGTATCCTCAGCCGTTCCTCATATGTTAGACCTGTCATTCCAGGGATCATCCGTGTGAAAGGCCTGGGTGATTCAAACCCAGACTCTGAAGCAGGGACTCCACTGAAGTTGACAACAACCCTTTCGACCGAACCTGTACAAACTCTTGTGCCTATCGTTCTTTGTCCCCACATTTTGAAACACCGGTCCTTGCCGTGGGTGGTGAAGGAGCTAACTACTGCCTCGCAGAAAAACCGTGGGGACAGAGACCCGATCGATCTCTAATGCAGCGGGGATTGCATTGCTCAGAACAGATGTGTTTGCTGTGTGGGACTGAAACTGAGCTCGATCACACACAGATACGGTGTAACAGCTGCCAGCAGATGTGGAGACGGTTGGGATGGTTTCATTCGCACTCTGGGAAAAAGACTGGATCCTAAATTCAGGGGAGCTAAGTGTCACAGATAGAAGGCTGAAAATTGGTTTGGGAATGATATGAGTCATGATCGAACGGCGGCAGACCAGATGGGCTGAAAGCTCTAACCGTCCTCCAATGCATTCTGGTCTCTGGCCATCCAGTATCTAAGGAAATAGAAACAGAGTTAATCGTGCAATTCGAAGTCCTCCTCTCATAACTCGGCGAGGTGAGAGATGAAACCGTTCTGCTATTAAATTTGGAGGCTGGGAGAATGTTTGGAAACGGAGTAAGAAAAGATAAACTGAGTATAAATTTGAGAGTCAGGAGATATTCAATAAAAAGGTAGACGGAGATGGACATGGAGAAATAAGTGTCACTGGCCTTGAAGACTTAACTCGGTTTTCCATTCCAAGATTCCACCAGACCTGCTGAGATTTTCCCGCAATTTCTTTTGTTGGTACTGAAACAGAAGGGAGAAGTGTGATCCTGGACCAATCAGCTATGTCTGCTCTGTGGACGTTTGAATTCCCTGTTTGAACAAATCACTTCTGACCCACACGGAAACCTCACTATCCTGCATCACCCCCACCCGTGTTACTGACAATAAGCTGTTCATGACGTAAACCCATATGGGTACACAACAGCATCATTTACCGAGTGAATTGGGAAAATTTCAGGGAGTGTTCCATTTGGTTTCCATCAGAGCATTCTCATTCAGTTAATTCTATTGCAGCACCATTTGACATGCAGCTGTCACTGTCATGTGGCCATTCGCATTCGACGTCTCTGGACATTTTGGTTGGGGCACCTTTGGAAAGGTACCTTACGTTTTGGAAGGGACATCGTTTAAAGAATATTCGGCTGAACTGATAACCTTGTCTCTTGCACCTGCAGTACAGTGGAGACAGTTTTCACTCAGAAACCAAGAGATGATCAAAAACGGAGGAAAAATGTGTTACAAAACCTGCCTCAGCGAGCGAATTCGCTCTTGCAACATTAATGGAGAGCGGCATACCTATTAACAAACAACAGCGCCATGCGTGGGTCTCGACCCCACACCATTGAGATTAAGGTCTCAAGCTCTACCGACTGAGCGAGCCAGGACAGGATTGATTTTGGTTAATTTATCATTTCATACTGAGTTTAATTCAGCTGAAACGGCAATTTTCAAAAATCTCGTTCATTCCTCCCCATTGCAAATAACATTTTTCAAGTCTATCAATTTTCAGATTTATTCCTTCAGACCATTACAATCCATTTAGGCCTTGCCCCGGGATTTACGATTCTCTGTTAATATTTTCATATTTTGACCCTGATCCTTAGGTCGCCGAAGTGATTCCCAGACAATCTGGCAGACTGCAAATCAATCGGGAAAATACCTCAGGAAACCAAATCATTTCTGATTAGAGTGTAGGGAATCCCATCTGCTGAAGAGATACAGTCCTCACCATCAACACTTTCTTTGTTCTACCTGCCTACAAAGTTTACCACTTCTCATATTCGAGGCAGGAATTCTGACTATAAAATGTTTTAAAAACAGGAACAATCTTCTGAAGCCATTTCCAATTTGAATTAGAATGTTTTACCTTTTCACACGGTAACAGCCGTTCCTGAGGAAGGAGTTTCCATGAGCTATGTCCCAGGTATGGGCAGGAAGCCGCTGACTGAAACCGCAGTGGCCCCTTTCTGTTGGCAGCGGGGGCTTGTAGAGAGTGGGGTGACATTCTGCCGCACGTGACCGTTTCACTCACTGCGGACTCAGGGTCAATCATGGATGGGTTCTCGTGGTTGTATTGTCAGAAGATGGTCGGTCTCAATACTTAGAGTCATAGAGTTATAGAGATGTTCAGCTCTGTGCTGTTAATCGGCTAGTAGAACCAACATTTCGACGAAATGCTCTGACCATTTGAGACACAGCAACTGGCAGCAAAATTGTGCGTGTACACATCCAAACGCACAGCGCTCGAGAGGACAGCAAAAGTTCTTGTTGAAAAGTTCGGTGACACGAGGAAGATGGTTTGCAGACTTTTCCTCACCTGTCTGGGTGACATTCTCAGCGCTGCAGAGGTTCCTGTGAAGCGCTGCTCTCATATTTTGGTACGAATTCATTTGGTTTCATTCCCGCTGCTTCCGTTTGTTGGGATTGCAGATTGGGTCCAACGGACAGGAATAATGTGGACAGCAGTAGTTCTCATTATTTTAAGAATCAGTTGCTCATGTACCCGTGTTTACCGCAGAGAGGGTGAGAGACCCGAGGAGTAACAAACACACCCATAAAACAATATCAGGACCTGTGTAGTTCTGTCATAAAAAGCTGCCTGCTGTTGTTCTATTGCAAAGTTGGGTTTCAAACCCACGACGCAATAGAGATTGGACCCTAAACCCAGCACATTTAACCTCTCTGGATTAGCGGTGCTGGAAGAGCACAGCAGTTCAGGCAGCTTCCAAGGAGCAGTAAAATCGACGTTTCAGGCAAAAGCCCTTCAGGGAATCCAGGGTTTCGCCCGAAACGTCGATTTTACTGCTCCTCGGATGCTCCCTGAACTGCTGCGCTCTTCAGCACCACTAATTCTGAATCTGGTCTCCAGCATCTGTATTCATTGTTTTTACCTACATTAAAGCACTCAGCGACGCTCCCTGACGATAACTAAGCGCCAAACCTATCAAGACTAATGTTTCAGCATCTCTTCACTTCGGGCAATTTCCCCTGGCACTTTCTTTGAATACCTTCGCATAATTAAAAAAAATTACAACGATTTGAAAGGTTTGCACAGTGTGGACATTAGCGAGAAGCTGAATATTCTTCGACAGTTTTCCACGGAGCTTCAGGCCTGAGGGATGTACTTGGAAAAGTTTACAAAATCATGAGGTAGACGAGCAGAGAACATAGTCAATCTACACTTTTTCAGAAGTCACGTGAGTTTAAAGCGCGATAGCATAGGTTTAATGTGAGAGCAGTACAATTTGAAAGGGATGTGAGTGACACTTGTTTTTAATACAGACATTTTTGTGCATGTCGAATAAATTGCCAAATTTAGTGGCAGAGATTGGTGCACTCACAATACTCCAAAGGCATCTAAATGGGTATACAGACAGGAAGTGTTCGGAGAGATAAGGGACAAATATTGGCAAATATGTTTAGATTAGTTACGGTCATCTGTTCAGCAGGTGCAAGTTGGATCGGAAGGTTTGCTTCCGTGCTCGGCAATTCTGTGACACTCCAGTACCTGACAACAGTTTGAATAGACCACTTGCAAAAACGCATGCTGTTTGTTACTAAGTCAGCGTGTTTGAATTTTATTTTTTCTTGAGGCGTAATGTTTTGAAATGACACAGAGAGGAATGTTTTCCAGACATTTACAGACAATGACCATTCTCCTTGATACATTCCCAAGTTCTCCATCAAATAATTTCGTTGACTAAAAAAAACCTCACAAATCGTGTTGTCCCATCAACTCTCCAGTGAATCCAAAACTGACAGCTCTTAGCGTGGACCAGGTGCAAAACTCAAAAGGCAGAGTCATTATCAGACACACAAACTCATTACTTCTGTCTGTGAGGCAGTGCGAGATGTGTATGTCCAGAACTGCTCACACAAATAGCACCGAAGCAATTCCAAACGGAGCTTCCCGACATTCTGGAGATTTAGTGCATTGCCAAGTAACAGAAAGTGCTCAAGTAACATAAAACATAACAGAAAAATGTACCATGCAAAGTGAATATTACCAATTATATTCTCGATTAAGTTAGCTCAACAATGCGTTGGTGCCTCCACCTGATCGAGCGAGCTAATCTCCAGCCTCCCTCACCAGAACAGTAATTAAGGAAATGAGAGAAATATAACAACGTTTTACGTTGCGATTGCCCAACTTTTAGCCACAACAACAAAAAACGAGGGAGCAGATTTAGTGCAGGATCTGGCTTCACAACAGCGGTGAAATAACGACGTCCACTCACTTTTAGGGAAAACTGTGAACAACTCACATTGTCCAGAATATGAATACACAGCGCGTGCTGTTAAGTTCCCATATTCTACTGCTGCCCCGAAATTCATACGAAAATGTACCTTTCAAAAAGAGCGTTTGTAGCTGTGCAATGACAGTGGCAGCTGTTTCCCCTCGCTCTTACTGCCGCCCTTGGTAGTGTAGGGGCTGGTATTCTCATCTTACACGCGGTAGTTGAGTGTGCAATTCTCTATTGTGGAAAAGCGGAGTGTTTTGGAGCAGAAAGATGTGAAGTTCGGATGCTTCTGGAGTTCTTGTTGAAAAGTTCGGTGACTCGAGGAAGATGTCACCTGTCTGGGTGACATTCTCAGCGCTACAGAGGTTCCTGTGAAGCGCTGCTCTCATGTTTTGGTACGAATTCATTTGGTTTCATTCTCGCTGCTTCCGTTTGTTGGGATTGCAGATTGGGTCCAACGGATGGAATCCGTAGATGAGTGCCCTGCTTCCAGGAATTGTCTGGCTGTCTTCTGCTTGCCCTGTCCTATTATTGTTGTGCTATTCGAGTCGAATGTGTGGCCCTTGCCGTTTGTGTGTATTGCTACTAGGGACTGCTGGACTGACGCCCACACAAATTCTTTGCCAAGAACCAATATCCACACACCTTCATTCGCAGATGCATGGCACACAAAGTTCGCAGCGAGGATATGCTTTGATGTAATTTTTAAATCATGCTTCCCTGTATGAAAAACAAATTCTGGAAAACGATATCCAGACTCTTCTGAACACTCGGACTTATGACGGCACAGAAACCGAGAGCCTCATTCAGACAACAACTCACGAGAAAACAAGGCCAAATCCGCATCATGTGCAGGTCAAACGTGGTTGACGAGATTCCATGCAGGGACTGCACGAAACACGACATAGGAGAAAGAGGCTGACAACTAGAGAGCTGCATTCGTAATTTCACCTGGACTGTAAACGCCTCGGACAGCTGTTCCTTGCAGTTATGCACAGAATATTGAATGTCTCTGATTCCAGGGCTTGGAACTCGGATGATATGACCGTCTGCAGCACTGGTTACTTCTTTGTGTGAGGTAACCCCTGATGGAACACATGTAACACTCTATTGCTCATTGAGAAATACATCAAAATAGGAGTTCATAGCAGCATTTCTGTTGTCTTTCTGGTGCTGTCCCTGACATGCCCTGTGACACTGCACTTATTCTGTGTTTCCTGAGGGTTCAGCACATGCTTCCACGATCGTATTATGGGCAGTAATCTGCATTTTCGCTTCAATAACGGGTGTGTGAAGCGGAGGTCCACCATTCTCGATTCTATTTTTCTCTTCTTATGCGCATCTGCAATACAGTAAAGGATTAATTAATATTGTAAGATGATATACAGAGGCCTGTGAAATACCGAAGTTTTAATGACATTTATGCAATGGTTAGCGATTACCTTGATTCAGGAAATAAGGATGTAAAGTCTGTTTGGCTGGAGTTGAAGAACAGTGAGGAATGAACTCACAAGCATGTGTAGTTTACAAGCCCACTTGCAGAAACCACAAAGCGAAATAAATCGTACAAGGAAAAAATATTGTGTGTGAGTAACAAAAATGGCAATAGTCATGCGTGATGTTAACTTCCCATCTAAAACTCTCGGTCCCATTATAAAAACGTTTGGAGAACCATAATCAAAAAAATCCCACATGTCCCATAAAACATCACGAGGGATATCTTGGTAATTGATTACTCTACTGGTGACTTAATTTTCCTATTTTCTTGGAAACCATCTCTTTAATTTTCTGCACATCGTTTGCGTTTCTATCGATTTTAATAGTAGCGTGTCTTTTGATTCTTCCCAACAAAGTATATGATCTCGCATTCCCGACATGAAACTGCATCTGCCAAGAATACTCCAATTGTTGGCGGGAATCCTGAGGAACAGAATGTACATGTATTTGGAAAGACAAGGACTGATTCGGGACAGTTAACATGGCTTTGTGCGTGGGAAATCATGTCTCACAAATTTGATTGAGTTTTTTGAAGAAGTAACAAAGAGGATTGATGAGGGCAGAGCAGTAAATGTGATCTATATGGACTTCAGTAAGGCGTTCAACAATGTTCCCCATGGGAGACTGATTGGCAAGGTTAGATCTCATGTAACAGCAGTGGACCTAACACCGACCCTTGTGGTATGCTGCCAGTACCTGGACACCAAGAAGAACATATTCCATTAACTACAACACTGTTTTCTATTGGCAAGCCAATTACTGATCAAAGCTGCAATCTCTCCCACAATTCCAGTCCACCGCATTTTGTATAATAGCCTATTGTGGGGAAACTTATCGAACAACTTTCTGAAACCCATATACATCACATCAACCGGTTTACTGTCATCTCCCTGTTTGGTCACTTTGTCAAAAAAATCAATACGATTCGTTAGGCAAGTCATACCCATCACAAAACCGTGCTGACTGTCCCTGATCAGATTATTCTTTTCTAGATGGTCCTAAATCCTATCTATAATAACCTTTTCCAACACGTTACCAACAACTGCAGTGAGACTCACTGGTCTGTAATTAACAGGGTTGTCTCTACGACACTTTTTGAACACGGGAACAACGTATGCTATGCTCCATTCCACAGGAACTATTCCTGTAGACAACGTTGATTTGACGATCGACGCCAAAGGCTCATCAATCTCTTCCCTTGCTTCCCAGAGGATACTAGGACAGATCCCATCCAGACCAGGGGACTTGTCTGTTGTCACACTCTGCAGTATTTCTATCACCTAATCCTTGTGAACCTCAATCTCTCGTACTCTGGACGCAAGTATCTCAGTATCTTCCTCGCCAACATTTTCATTTTCTGTAGCGAACACTGTCGAAAAATATTTATTTAGCGCTTCCCCAATCTCCTCTGACTCCACACACAACTTCCCATTATTATCCTTGATTGTCCCAAATTTAACTCTCGTCATTCTTTTAATCCTGACATACCTATGGAAAACCTTAGGGTTAACCCTGATCCTATCTGCCAACAACTTCTCATGTCTCCTCCTGGCTCTTCTCAGCTCTCTGTTTAGATCTTTCCTGATATCGTTGGAACCCTCGAGAGCTCTAACTGAGTTTTCACATTTTGTCCTAACATAAGACTTCTTGTTCTTCTTGACCAGGGATTCCACTTCCTTAGTAAACCACGGCTCACGCGTTCTATATCTTCCTCCCTGCCTGACAGGTACATACTTATCTTGGACACACAGGAGCTTTTCCTTGAATAAGCTCCACGTTTTAATGTGCTCACCCCCTGCAGTTTCCTACCCCATTCTACGCTTCCTAAATCTTACCTAATCTTCCTAAATCTTGGGACTTGTGCCTCACAACACACTTCACATTCAACAACCAGATATACGAACAAATCAACGGAACACCCATGGGCTCACCGATCTCGGGACTCATAGCAGAAGCAGTAAAGCAAAGGTCAGAGCAGTCTTACCGCAAATCCAACCCAAACACTGGTTCAGATACGTGGATGACACCTTTGTAATCATTAAAAACACGGAAATAGAGAAAACACACAGGATCATCAACTCCACACTCACAGGAATCCGATTCACCAGAGAGGAAGAATAGGGCAACTAACTCCCATTCCTAATCGTGATGGTACAGAGAACAACTAACGGAGAATTCACCACAAAGGTACACAAGAAAGCCACACACACAGACCAAGTCCTGAATTATGAGAGCAACCACCCCAACATACACAAACGAAGTTGCATCAAGACACTATTCAAAAGGGGCACAACACACTGCAGCACACCAGAACTGCAAAAAGAGGAAGAGGAACACCTATACAAGGTATTCGCCGAAAACGGATATCCTCGCAATTTTATCAACAGATGCCTAAGGGATAGACCACGGAATGAGGACATGCCACAACCCAAAGGACTAGCCACACTACCATACATCAAGAACATCTCCGAATTGACAGCCAGAATACTGCGATCACTAGGACTCTTAACAGCACACAAACCAACAGCCACACTCAGACAACAGCTTACCAGAACTATGGACCCGATACCCAACATGAGAAAAACTAATGTAGTATACAAAATCCCATGCAAGGACTGCACAAAACACTATATAGGACAAACAGGAAGACAGCTAACGATCCGCATCCAGGAACACCAACTAGCCACGAAACGACGCGACCAACTATGCGTAATCGCCACACACAGACGACAAGCAACATGAATTCGAGTGGGACAACACTACTATTATAGGGCAAGCCAAACAAAGAACAGCCAGGGAATTCCCAGAAGCATGGCAGTCATCCACAAACTCCATCAACAACCACATCGACTTGGACCCAATATACCAGCCACTGCAGCGGAGAGCTGAAACTGACAACAGGAAGCGGCAAGGACAGGCCACTATAAATGACGCAGGAAACAACACAGAAGCGCTTCACAGGAGGCTCCCAAGCACTGAGGATGCCACCTAGACAGGGGACATTTCCAACAAAACCTTCCAGCTCGGCGAACAGAAACACATCATTGTCTTGAGTGTTCCAGAGTTTTTCATTGTCCCAGAGTCCAGATGAAGTTTGCATTCCTCACGTACGTGAGAGAGAATGATTTCAATGTCTCAAATCAGTTCCTGTCCCGAGAACATCAGAGTCAATGTTCCGTCCTCTACTCGGTCCGACAGTTCACACTTCTTCATTCTCCTCTGATTCCATTTCCCAAAGAGTTTCTCAAGATTAACAAAGCTGGAGCCTAAATTATATGGTTTGCTTCCTAAACATTTTTTCAACTGCCAACTGACAATATTTTCACAGTATCTCTTCACAATCCTCTGGCTTGCACCATGTCCAGGGATGAGAAGTCCCGTTTGGTGGAGAGATTCCCGAGGCTGATGAGTTTCACTTTGGAACAAAAATGGTTAAGTGGCGATTTCCTCCGGTTGTTTCGAATGATGGGAGAGGGAGCGGTGGGGAATGAGCACTTTGACGAGCAGGAGGAAGTGTTGCCACTGACCCGAGTCAGAGAACAGTGGACAGGGATGAAAGGAATCTTATGAAAAGCAGCACTTCTGCTCAGGATGTTCAATAACAGCTGCAGAAACCCGATGTGTCGAGCAGTGTATCTGGAAAGAGAAACAGAGATAATGTTTTAAATATGGAACATTTCTGATGTAGAACTCGAGTTTCCCAAGTCTAATCAAATTACCGGCCTGGTTCACAAAATAGTTTTTCTGAACTTTGAGCGAAAATTGTACCAGCAGGAAAGCATTCATAACGTAGTCAGCAGGATTCGAACCTACGTGGGGAAACCCCAATGGATTTCTAATCCATCGCCTTAACCACTCGGCCATGACTACAGATGGCTCAGGTGCGTTGAGCACTGACCAAATCAGCCGTGATCTCATTGAAAGCTACCGTTGACTTGATGAGCGAAATGCTCCCATCTCCTTTCATACCTTTGCTGTCATTTGTAAGCTGCGAGACACCAATGTAAAAGAAGAAAAGCACAAAGGTAGGAAAAGATATTTGCAGGCAAACTGAGTCAAAATTATTTATTGAAAGGAAAATCACACTTGGCAATTTGCCATATCTCTTTGCGAACATGACCAGCAGAAGTAAGCAAGGGAGCTATTGATCTGAGTATTCTCGGACCTGAAGCAAACAAAGTTTAGTAACATATTCATTTATTTTTCTGGCGAACGAAATGATCTTTCCTGATGGTTACAATGAAAGAGATGGTTCCCAATAAAAGACAGAGATTAATTCGCATGTAGATATATTTCAATGTGACACGATTCATTTTCAGTCCCTAATTACCCCAGAGATGGAGAAGGTGAGTTACTTTTCTTCACTCTTCAACTCCTCAGCACGGAGGTACAAACATGAAACCGCTAGAGATGGACTTCTTGAATTGGGAACCAGAGACACTGAAGAAACTAGGCAAAAGTGAGGACTGCAGATGCTGGAAACCTGACTTTAGATCAGAGTGATGCTGGAAAAGCACAGCAGGTCAGGCTGCATCCGAGGAGCAGGAGAGTCGACGTTTCTGTTGCCAGTCATGCTCCGCTGCACAAACAATTTTCGTTTTTGGCTCAGATTTCCAGCACCTGCAGCTATTTGTTTTATGTTAACCTTCATAATGTTTTGGACAAAACCAATGTCCTGCCAGCATCGGAAAATCGGCAGAAGTACTGGTACACCGATATGTTTGCTGAACAATACAACCATTCCATTAGCGGGAATACGATCCGGGCCACGGTGCTGAGAGTACCGAATCCTCACAAGTAAATAACAAGACAAGGCAATAGATACTATCGTATTTGGTGTAAATAAAACACCCTGTCTGAACATTTTCGTTGCAGATTTTTTTCAAATTGTCTTCGAAGATTTACAAAGTGGGAAAAGGCCATTCCGCCCGTGTGCATTGCGGCTAATCAGAGAGCCATGTATTCCAGTCGCAGTTTCGAACTTTGGCCCAAAGCCTCGTGTGTTCTAATGTTTCCAGGTCAAATGTCAATGAGGTTCTCCTATGTTCTTACATTGCACAATAATGGGACAGAAGTATAGCGAATTGTAACTCTTTTGAGGAACTCATGCTCATTTTCACCCACAGAGGGAGATACACCAGAAGATACCGCCAAACTGACGGAGGTGTTCGTTGTGGAGAGCTGGAATTTGAAATGGACAATAGGACAAATGCAAGCTTTACATGCGGAAGCACAGAGGAGATGTCCCGTGAGAACTTTACAGGGGAGCGTCAACGTATACCACGGTTAAAGCGAAACATCCCCCCTCGAGCCAGGTAGGACTCGAACCTACAATCTTCTGATCCGAAGTCAGACGCGTTATCCATTACGCCACTGGCCCAAGAGACAAACCTGCACTTGGCAGAATGTCGATATGTAATGCCATGGACTTTCACGGGATCAGAATTAAAAAGGTGAACAAGCACCGAAGATAATCACCAACATTGCTTCACTTCGAAGTTTCCAATTTGTGAAGCAGTGCCTTTCACTGGCAAAGGAGAGACATTTGTGCTCAGCTGCCTGCTTCAGGGTCGCCTCCTTCTCTGCTGGAAGTTTCCATCGTTTTATTCACAGTCACGACGCGATTTCATGATCCACTCCAGTGAAAAAGTGTCATGGTGTCGTCCAAACAAGACCCTGCAGAAACTCGGCGAGAAACCTCTGGTCATTTCGAGCTCAGGATGTGGAATTAGACGAGATGCGTGACACCTTTTATTGGCGCTGCCACTTCACTGAAATTAGCGGCTCAAAACGAGCCGTTGTAAGCATCAGCTTGATTTGTACCTTCCTGCAGTGCATTTGCTAAACAAAATCAGATCGCTCCCATCCGGCCCAGCTGACTTATCTATTTTCACACTCTGCAGTATTTCTAATATCTCTTTCTTGTGAGCCTCAATCTCTTCTCGTCTAGACGCAAGTAGCTCTGTATCTTCCTCGCCAACATTTTCATTTTCTATAGCGAACACTGTCGAAAAATATTTATTTAGTGCTTCCCCAATCTCCTCTGACTCCACACATAACTTCCCACTATTATCCTTGATTGTCACAAATTTAACTCTCGTCATTCTTTTATTCCTGACATACCTATGGAAAGCCTTAGGGTTAACCCTGATCCTATCTGCCAACAACTTCTCATGACTCCTCCTGGCTCTTCTCAGCTCTCTTTTTAGGTCTCTCCTGATATCGTCGGAACCCTCGAGCGCTCTAACTGAGTTTTCACATTTTGTCCTAACATAAGACTTCTTGTTCTTCTTGACCAGGGATTCCACTTCCTTAGTAAACCACGGCTCACGCGTTCTATATCTTCCTCCCTGCCTGACAGGTACATACTTATCTAGGACACACAGGAGCTTTTCCTTGAATAAGCTCCACATTTTAATGTGCTCACCCCCTGCAGTTTCCTACCCCATTCTACGCTTCCTAAATCTTACCTCATTGCATCGTAATTTCCCTTCCACCAGCTGAAACTCTTGCTCCGTGGAGTACACCTATCCCTTTCAATCACGAAAGTAAACCTGAGAGAATTGGGATCGCTGTCTCCAAAGTGCTCACCTACTTCCGAATCTAAAACCTGGCCAGGCTCGTTACCCAGTACTAAATCGAAATTGGCTTCGTCCCTTGAAGGCATGTGTACGTACTGTGTCAGGAAGCCCTCCTGCACACACTGGGCAAAAAATGACTCATCTATAGTACTCGTACTGTTGTGATCCCAGTAAATATTTGGATATTGTCTTGAGAGTTCCAGAGTTTTAAATTGTCCCAGAGTCCAGATGAAGTTTGCATTCCTCACGTACGTGAGCGAGAATGATTTCAATGTCTCAGATCAGTTCCTGTCCCGAGAACATCAGAGTCAATGTCCCGTCCTCTACTCGGTCCGACAGTTCACACTTCTTCATTCTCCTCTGATTCCATTTCCCAAAGAGTTTCTCAAGATTTACAAAGCTGGAGCCTAAATTATATGGTTTGCTTCCTAAACATTTTTTCAACTGCCAACTGACAATATTTTCACAGTATCTCTTCACAATCCTCTGGCTTGCACCATGTCCAGGGATGAGAAGTCCCGTTTGGTGGAGAGATTCCCGAGGCTGATGAGTTTCACTTTGGAACAAAGATGGTTAAGTGGCGATTTCCTGCGGTTGTTTCGAATGATGGGAGAGGGAGCGGTGGGGAATGAGCACTTTGACGAGCAGGAGGAAGTGTTGCCACTGACCCGAGTCAGAGAACAGTGGACAGGGATGAAAGGAATCTTATGAAAAGCAGCACTTCTGCTCAGGATGTTCAATAACAGCTGCAGAAACCCGATGTGTCGAGCAGTGTATCTGGAAAGAGAAACAGAGATAATGTTTTAAATATGGAACATTTCTGATGTAGAACTCGAGTTTCCCAAGTCTAATCAAATTACCGGCCTGGTTCACAAAATAGTTTTTCTGAACTTTGAGCGAAAATTGTACCAGCAGGAAAGCATTCATAACGTAGTCAGCAGGATTCGAACCTACGTGGGGAAACCCCAATGGATTTCTAATCCATCGCCTTAACCACTCGGCCATGACTACAGATGGCTCAGGTGCGTTGAGCATTGACCAAATCAGCCGTGATCTCATTGAAAGCTACCGTTGACTTGATGAGCGAAATGCTCCCATCTCCTTTCATACCTTTGCTGTCATTTGTAAGCTGCGAGACACCAATGTAAAAGAAGAAAAGCCCAAAGGTAGGAAAAGATATTTGCAGGCAAACTGAGTCAAAATTATTTATTGAAAGGAAAATCACACTTGGCAATTTGCCATATCTCTTTGCGAACATGACCAGCAGAAGTAAGCAAAGGAGCTATTGATCTGAGTATTCTCGGACCTGAAGCAAACAAAGTTTAGTAACATATTCATTTATTTTTCTGGCGAACGAAATGATCTTTCCTGATGGTTACAATGAAAGAGATGGTTCCCAATAAAAGACAGAGATTAATTCGCATGTAGATATATTTCAATGTGACACGATTCATTTTCAGTCCCTAATTACCCCAGAGATGGAGGAGGTGAGTTACTTTTCTTCACTCTTCAACTCCTCAGCACGGAGGTACAAACATGAAACCGCTAGAGATGGACTTCTTGAATTGGGAACAAGAGACACTGAAGAAACTAGGCAAAAGTGAGGACTGCAGATGCTGGAAACCTGACTTTAGATCAGAGTGATGCTGGAAAAGCACAGCAGGTCAGGCTGCATCCGAGGAGCAGGAGAGTCGACGTTTCTGTTGCCAGTCATGCTCCGCTGCACAAACAATTTTCGTTTTTGGCTCAGATTTCCAGCACCTGCAGCTATTTGTTTTATGTTAACCTTCATAATGTTTTGGACAAAACCAATGACCTGCCAGCATCGGAAAATCGGCAGAAGTACTGGTACACCGATATGTTTGCTGAACAATACAACCATTCCATGAGCGGGAATACGATCCGGGCCACGGTGCTGAGAGTACCGAATCCTCACAAGTAAATCCTCACAAGAACATTTTCGTTGCAGATTGTTTTCAACTTGTCTTCGAAGATTTACAAAGTGGGAAAAGGCCATTCCGCCCATTGTGCATTGCGGCTAATCAGAGAGCCATCTATTCTAGTCGCAGTTTCCAACTTTGGCCCAACGTTTGGTCAATGTGTCATGCAGAAACTCAGCGAGTTCACTCAGACATTTTTGTGTGTGCAGAATGATTTGCCACATTTAAGGCAAATTCAATGGCATCCGAATGGGTATATAGACAGGAAGCGTTCGGAGAGATACGGAAACCATTTTGGCAAATATGGTTCAATTAATTTCGGTTATCTGTTCAGCAGGGACAGGTTCGATAGTCGGGTCTTTTTCCGTGCTCGGCATCTTTGATGTGCTTCCGCAGCTCCCGCAGCTGACACCAGTTTTAATGGACCATTTGCAAAAAATGCACTCTGTTTGTTACGCTGTCAGCGCGATTGCCTATATTTCTGGAGGGTGGATGGGACCAGTTGACCCAGCGATGAGGGTCTTTCTGGACTTTTGCTGCCAATGACCATTCGTTTGGCACCTTCCCAACTTTGCCATCAAAGAGTTTGCTGAAGAATAATACCGCACTGATAATGTTACCCCCCTCAGCTCTCCAACGAATCCAGAAACTGACAGCTCTTCATGTGGAACAGAAGCAAAACAGAAAGGGTGGACCATTGCCAGGCACACCGAAGCATGCATGCTGCCTTTGTTGCGAAGCTCGTGTGCTTCATGGAGATGTTGTTGGAATGTTTTGCGGTGCTGGGAAGTGGGATCCTCACAGTTCTGGGTAACATCCTCAGGGTTGCACAGCCTCTTGTGAAGCCTACTGTCCTGTGGCGTTTGGAATTGATTTAGTTTCATTGCCGCTGGGTCCGGTTGTTGGTGTTGCAGATTGGATCCTGATCAATGTGTTTATTGATGGAATCCATGGATGGGTGCCCTGCTTCTAGAAAATCTCTGGCTGCCTTCTGATTGCCATGTTCTATTACTGTTGTGCTGTTCTCCAGGATGCTTGCTGTCTGTACGTATAGCTACTCGGGACAGCTGGCCATGGCAATTACTGACGGCCACACAAATTCTTTACCACGAATATGTATCCCACAACTGCATTCCCAGATGTCTGGCACACTAAATTGTCAACTAGGATATGCCATAAAGCAATTGAAACACGATGCTTCCCTTTCTTAAAATAAATTTCTGGAAACTGATAGCCAGACTCCTCTGAACACACGGACTTAGGACAGCACATAAACCAACAGCCTCGCTGAGGGAAAGCTCACCAGAAAACAATATCCAATGCCCATCTTGTGCAGGACAAATGTGGTTGTCAAGATTCCATGCAGGGACTGCACGAAACACTATATCGGAGAAACAGTCAGACAAATAGCGAGCTGCAATCATGAACTTCAGCCAGCCTGTATACGCCACGGGCAGATGTTCTTGTAGTTGTATGTAGGGGTAGGGTATTGAGTGTTTCTGATTCAGGGGCTTGGACCGTCTGCAGCACTGGTTAATTCCTTGTGTTGTAACGACTGTTGGAACATATGTAAAACTCGATTGCTCATTGAGATGTACATCCACAATATTAGCCGAGAGAAGTATTTTGGTGGTTTTTCTGGTGCTGTTCCTGTCATGCCCTCTGGAACTGGACTTATTGTGTGCTTCCTGACGGTTCGGTGCATGCTTCCGTGATCGTATTTTGGGCAGAAACCTGCGTTTTAGATTCAATGACGTGCGTTTGCAAACCTGGTAAACCTCCCTGTATTTTGTTATCTCTTATTGTGTGCAATTGCAACCCGGCAAATTATGAATTTACATTGGAAGGTGACAAACGGAGGCTTGTGAAATGCCAAGGTATTAGTGACATTTATCAATTGATTGCATATTACTTTTATTCAGGAGATAAGGATGTAAAACGTGTTTGTGTAGAAATGAGGACCAGTGAGGAAAGAAGTCATCCGCAGGTGGAGTTTACAAGTGCACTCGCAGTAACCACTATGTACAAGAAAAAAATATTACATGTGAGTGATAAAAGCTGGCAATAGTTACGGGTGATCTTAGTTTCCCATCTCCCACTCACGGTTCAATGGTAAAAAAAAAGTTTGGATGACAATAATCAATAAATCATATCGGTCCCAGAGAACAACGCGAGCCATATTTTGGTCATCGATTAGTTTACAGCTGACTTAGTATCTGTCTTTTCTTGGAAACCATCTCCTTTGTTGTGACCATCAGGAAAAATATTACATTGACATAAATAAAATGAAGATTATGTCACTACTCTTTGTTTGTTTCATGCCCAAGTACAATCAGACGACCTTGATCAACTTATTTAGTCATGCTAGCAAAGAAATCTGGAAACATGCCAAGTGTGATTTTTCGCTCAATAAATAATTTTGATTCAGTTTGACTGAAACCACCTCTCCCGAAAGTTGTGCTTTTCTTCTTTTAAAATGGTGTCCGGTATCTTCCAAATGACGGCAAAGATACGAGAGCAGATGGAAGCAATTTAGCCTATCAAGTCTGCGACAAAATTCAATGAGATCATGACTGATTTGGTTAATTCTCAACCCCCGTTTTTATCCTCATCTCCGTGATGCTCCATGTCTGTCTATCACAGCCTTGAATACACCTCGCCTTCACAGCCCTCTGTTCTTAGGAAACCCACGGATTTGCTACCCTCTGAAAGAGTGAATATCCTCCTTATCATTTTCTTAAATGTTTGATCCCTTCAGCTGTGAGAACGCACTCTCGTCCCAATTTCTCGGGGGTGTACATCAGAGCAGAATACGTCCCTGAAGGTAGGTCTGCACTCTCCAGTGCCGCTCCGTGTATTTGAAACATTTTCAGATTTTGACCTCTGATTAAAAATAGTAGACCTAATTTGCACATCAGATTTGCCAGTGGTTAATTTTTTCAAGAAGACTTCAATGAGAGTAATTCTACTGGCAGTGAATAGGGCTAGACAAATTAGATTACTTACAGTGGGGAAACAGGCCCTTCAGGCCAACAAGTCCACACCGCCGCGCCGAAGCACAACCCACCCATACCCCTACATTTACCCCTTACTTAACACTACGGGCAATTTAGCATAGCCAATTCGCCTGACCTGACCTGCATATCTTTGGACTGTGGGAGGAAACCGGAGCACGCGGAGGAAACACACACAGACACGGGGAGAGCGTGCAAACTCCACACAGTCAGTCGCCTGAGGCGGCAATTGAACACAGGTCTCTGGCGCTGTCAGCCAGCAGTGTTAACCACTGTGCCACCGTGCCGCCCTAATGCAAGGACATTTTTCTTTCGCGATCCAGTGCTGTGTTTATTCACCTCTCTGCGCATGAAAATGGATCCTACCCATCCACTTTATCTCTCATCAATATGTGTGCAATTCAAATTGATGCGGCCATGACGACAGGCGCGCAATGCTGTCTTAGTATGTCTTATGTAATGGAAAGTTCCAACCTGAAACACCAGTATTCGCTGTCAGACTCTCTTGCTTTCGAAAGGAGGAGGATGCTGGGGTGCCAAGAAAAGCCAAATCCTGGTGTTTCAGGTTGGAACTTTCCATTACATAAGACATATTAAGACAGCATTGCACCGTGTAGTCATGGCCGCGTGATACAGGTGATGGATTAGAAATCCATTGGGGCTTCCCTCCGCAGGTTCGAATTCTGCTGGTTCAGTTTTCAGTGATGTCATGCTGGACGAGTTTTCACTCACAGTTCAGAAATCTCGTCTCAACAAACAAGACCAGTCAGTTGATTAGACTTAGCAAACTCAAGTTATTAATCAAAAATGCAACACACTTAAAACATTATCTCCGTTTCTCTTTTCACAGTTACTGCCAGACCCATCGAGATTTTGCAGTATTATTTGAATGTACTGTGCAGAAGTGCTGCTTTTGAATAGATTCATTTTACCGCAGTCCTCCATTGACTAACTCTGGTGAGTGGCAACACTTCCCCCTGCTCGTCGAAGAGCCAATCCCCACCACTCATTTTCCCATCATTATACATAGCCGCAGGAAATTGCTGACAAACCATCTTTGCTCCTAAGCGAAGCTCACCAACATCGGGAATCCCTCCACAAAACGGGACTTCTCATCCCTGGACATGGTGAAATACAGACGATTGTGAACAGAATTTGGGAAAATATTGTCACTTGTCAGGTGATAAAATGTTAAGAAGGCAAAACACGTCACCCAGTCTCCAGCTTTGTGAATCTTCAGAAACTCTTTGGGAAAAGGACTCAGAGGAGAATGAAGAAGGGTGAATTGTCAGACTGATCGGAAACAGTCAGGACAACTTCCCATTCTTTAAGTGGACGGGACATTGATTCTGATGTTCTCAGGACAAGAACTGATTGTAGATATTGAAGTAATTCTCGGTCTTGTACATGAGGAATACAAACCTTATATGGACACTGGGACAAAGAAAATACTGATTTCACACAAGATACTGAGAGGTTCGAAGATAGATGTTCCCGATTGGAGCAGAGCTGGTTCCCAGTGACATGGGTGTGTCTGTCGTGGATGGGATCAGACTGTTCCCATGTCGCTATTATGAATGTCCCAGTCTTTATTTCGGAAAAGTAAAACTGATAGAGGACAGTTGTCGTTCTGGGAATGGCAGCCTGAAGGGGGAGGTCAATCACAGACTGCTTTCGAGGATCGTCCAAGGTGTTAGGTTGGAAGTATCAGCTCATTCGACTGTTAACTGAAATGTTACTGGTTCAATAGCGCCAGGGCGACAGTGATTGATGTTCTTACTGCATCTGTTTTCTGTGCAGCACCGTTTCGTGTTTCTAATGGGGTCGGGAAAATGTTTTCCAAACAGAAACATTTGGTATGACGAACGATAAAAAAAAAGTTTCTGCATTGCTTTAATGGTTAATGTAAAGAACTGCGGATTCTGGGAATCTGAAGCAAAAACAGAAACTGCTGTCGAAACTAACCAGTTTGGCAGTGCCTGTGGGAGATTACCGAGTTCTGATGAAGTTTTGAAATATTTGTCTCTGATTCTCTCTGAATAGACGCTGTAAGATCTGCTGAGATTCTCCTGGTATTTCTGTTCGTGGTTTTCACTGAATGCCTATTCCATTTATAAGGATTATACAACCAAACCCACCACAAACCAAAATTAAGAAATAACACCTCAGCATCTCACTCCACCGCAAGCCCAAGGATAACTGCACGATACTGCACTTCTCCAGCTTCCACCCTAAATATATTAAAGAAGCCATACCGTAAGGACAAGCGCTTCACCTGCATAGGAACCGCTTAGATTAGGAATAATGCGACAGACACCTAAAGATTTTGAAGGATATCCTCATGATAATGGGGAACATGTTGAACTGATTGATCGCCAGATCCGGTGTGCCACAGTGAAAATCTGCTGTGAACTCGTCAGAAGACAGACAGAGGATGCGACTAATAGAGTATCTTTCATCGTCAGTACTTTCCTGGAGTTCAGCACGTTCTTCACAGGATTCAGCATGTCACCGATGATGATGATCATCTCACTAAGAACATCCCCATGACTTCAATTCTCACCTTCAAACACCCAGCAAAATTATAACATACGACAGTTTACAGTAAACTACTCAGCCTTCACATAGCATTAACCACAACACCACAGCACCATGCCTTCGTAACCTTTGCAAAACATGGACACTAACATCACCCGTTGGTACACTACCCACCACGTACACGACAGGTACTCATGTGACTCAGGCAATGTTGTTTGTCACATATGCAGCAGGCAATGATACCACAAGATGGCACAAGATACCCAGTAATGGTATATTGGCGAGACCATGCAGATGGTGTGCCAATGGATGATAGTAACGGCATAACAATTGCCAGACAGGATTATTCACACCCAGTCGGGGAAGAGTTCAGCAATCAAGGACATTTGGTTTTCAATCTTCGACTAAATGTCGGCCAAAGCGGCTTTCGAGGTACACAACAACGCAAAATCGCCAAACAGAATTGGATCGCTAACTGCCTTCGTTGGGGTGATGGCATCAACCATGATATTCGGTTAATGTCACACCACATGTGACCCACCACACTGTTCTGTATCTGTGAAATCTTCCTTATTATTCTGTTTTCACACCATCACCGTGACAAGTTGTTATTGTGTCTCTACCTTAATCACTTTGTTCAATATTGGCTAACTGATAATTGGGTCAAACTCGCGGCATGCGACTCTAGCCAAATAAAAATCAGAAGAACTGGGAATGCTGTAAACCAGGAGCAAGGGCAAGGGTTACTGGGCGGGGTGGGGGAACGGGAGTGGGGCATCGTGGCGAAGGGGGCAGGTGTTTCGCTGGTCTGGGGACATCTGTGGAGGAACATGAGAGTTAATGTTTCGGAACTGGTGACCCTTCCTCTGGTATTTTTGTTGTGGAGTGGTTTTCCAGTTGCTTCTGTTTCTGTTCCATGTCATTCCAGTGCCTTGACTTGTCTCCAGTACGACTTTATTTTAACGGTTTGTAATTATCTCTCTGCCTCACTTTGTTGGATCATCTGTCATCCATTCTGTTGGCACGCAGTTATTGACACATTACTCACACTGTGTGCCACTCTTGTTCACTTGCAGAGACTAAGTCTTTCACACTCCGCTCCCACAATTTGACTGATATTTTGATCTGTCTGCCCTTGATCTCTCTTCCCTTAAATTAAGTGTTCTGTGTTATTCCATCCCATTTCACCTAACGAAAGTGCTCTGGTCCTTTATCTTGTTATTTCAAATAAACATGTGCATCTATAACCTGGTGTGATTTCTGAATTGGTCCATCGCAGTCCAAAACCACAACCTCCACAGCAGGTACACGGAAATACCACCACACGCACTGTCCCCTCTACACTATGTTCAAGCTCATTTACTCCTGTTGCCTCATGTAATTCTGAACTTGTTGTTGTTCGTGATGAAATCTTAAGTTTCAAGCGGTTCTTTTGCAATGTATGTACTTTGGAATGTGGTTCAATGTCAAAGAAAAACACACTTCAAGGGACGATATATGCTTCAAAACTTTGCCTGAGTTGTTTAAATGTCATTTATCCTGAACCCAGTGAGCTGACGGAAAAATAAACGTGCTTTGCACCTCTGCCACACGGTGCCAGGGACCCAGTTCAATTCCAGCCTGTGGCGACTGTCTGTATGGTGCTTGTACTCCTCCCATGTGTGCGTGAGTTTTCCTCCCACATTATGAAAGCTGTGTAGTTTCGGTGGATTGCCAAATGGAAAAATACCCAACTTTTCCAGGTATGTGGACGTCAGGTTATTTCGCTGTGAGAAACTGGAAGAGGATCGATTAGGAAGTGGTTTTTGTTGGGATAATCTTCACTCCTTTGGTGTGGACTTGATAGACCGAACGGCCTACTTCCACACAATTGGGATTTTACGAAAATTATTGCGATCGTGCGATTTTCCAGACAGTCCGAAAGATAAATAATGTTTCCAGGTGTCGTTTTGAATGTCTGCAAACGATATTCCAATTCTCACACAGGAACTACACCTCGAAGTCTGCACTTACGCAATTTAAAGTTGTGCATTCAGTGTTCACGCTTCGGAAATCACAGCTTTTTACCATTAAGATAAAATCTTGTGTTTCTTAATCTATATCATAAACAGTCGAATTAGTCTCATTTATCTACATTTAATGCATGTACTTCAAACTGATTGGAATGGTAACTTCTCAGATTCAGGTTCATTTTGATCGTGGATAGGTAGATGACAACCACCCTTCCCATCATCCCAAGTGGATTTGCAAGGCATCGATCACCATCGCTGAGCCGTGCTGCTCCCTGGGAGAGGGTGAAGCGCGGTGATGGCCTGTTCGGTGACATCATACATGTATTTGTCTCCAGTTAGTTTCTATGGAGTCGGACTGACAATGAGGGGAGGTTCGAAGGCAAGAGCTGATTCTGGGAGGGGAAGCCTCTTGAAGAGGTTTTGGCAGTATCTGAGAGACTTTCCAACCTTCAAACAGGCAAAGTCATTGAATAAAATCTCGGGGAATGCCATCTAACAGGAGAATGGTGTAACCGAAAATATATAACATAGCCTAAATGAAGATAAATACCGCAGTCTTAGCAGGACGAATGGTAAGAAGAATATATTTGATTGAGGACTTCCTGCTACAGCCTTTAAGTAGCGCAGCTTAGCCAGCTGCTCATAAATGATGGTAAAACATCTATCCTCTAACTGACCACCTTCAGCCACGTGCTGGAGTATGTCTAGTCTACTTATGTCTACCTTTTGCTGCAAAATGGCTATAGAGACGTGTATGTCTTTGATATCGGCCTATTCGGAAGAATGGCTCCACTAAGGTTTGAAGTTAGCTTTCGTGATTCGTTGGTTCGCACTGCTGCCTTACAGCATGAAGGACCTGGATTCGATTCCAGCCTCAGGCGACCGTTTCGAGTTCGCATATTCTCCCTGTGTCTGCATGGGTTTCTTCGGGTTGCTCCAGTTTCCTACTACAGTCCAAAGATATGCAGGTTAGATAAATTGGATATGCTAAATTTACCTCGTTCTCCAGAATGTGTTGGTCAGGAGCAGTGCAAAGTAATAGGGAAGGGAAATTGCTGTGGGTGGAATACTCCTTAGAGGTTGCATGTGAACTTGTTGGGCCTAATGACCTGTTTCCACACTGTAGGGATGGTATGATTCTATTTCATAACGTCGATACTTTAACAGCGTAAGGCATGGTACAACTCAGCAGCTTGTTCGTAAAATGGCGAATGATGGATTCACGCTGATTATCTGTGGCAAAGTTAACTGGCAAGTGTTCATCTGAATTGGAATTGACGACTGTGCAAATTAACTTGAAACCGAATCATGGCTGGAAAATACCTCCAGTGAGAATGCATCACCAAATTCAACATTTCTGTTCATGGCAAGTTGCTGACTCAGCCTATCTCAAATGTCTGATTACATGAATCTGCTGCAAGAACACAGTGGTACATATTTCCAAACTGCTCCTCTCAACTCTGTAGCTTAAGCGTTACATTTTTGTGAAGGTTTTCTCACCTCCCAGTAAGTGTTGGCCTTCTAACAATTGAGTTTGACAAAGTTTATTTGAAGAGTTCATTAAACTATTTGGATGTTTTGAAGTGGGGGAGGAGAGCAACCCTCTGATCCACTGGGACAGTGAAGGACTGACTGAAGGAATACCTGTCCAATTGTGATGTTTAGTAGCTTGGAAGGGAACATACAGATAATGATTTTCCCATTCGTTAACTTCCTTTGCCTTTAGGACGATAGTAGTACAAGAGTTGGAGTGTGCTGTCAAATGGAAATTGTTGATGAATCAAAAAGCTGCGACAGTGGTGAATGGACTGAAATTATACATAAAATGCCAATCGAACTGACTTAATTGCCATGGAATGGAACGTTCTGAAGAAACTCAGCCGACCTGGTAGCAACTGTGAAAAGTGTCAGAAAAGTAATGTTTCTTGTCCTACATGTCCTCTCTTCAGTACTGTTCTGAAGAAGAGTCATTTTGGCCTCAAAAAGTTAACTGTATTTCTCTCCAAGTATGCTGTTAGATTTGCTGAACTTCTCCAGCACTTTCTAGTTTCATTTCAGTTATTAAATGTCCGCAGCATTATTTTTTTGTACGAATGTTTCATAATGGCGCTGTCCAACATCTTGAGGCATGTTGTCGATATATTTGTTCAGTCAATTGGGGAGTATTCCATCACACACTTGACGTGATCATTCTCAGTATTAGAGAAGCGATTGGAGTCAGAAATCCCATGACTGATGGCAGTTTTCTTGTAGCCACATTATTTATGTAGGGAGGACAGTTCATTTTGGGATTAATAGTAACTCCCAGATTGTTGATCGTTGAAGACGAGGTAATGGCAACACCATTGAAATTCCAGAGGTGTTGATTAGATTATCTTAATCAGGATGTGTGAAATTCATATCACTTGTCTGCCTAGGCCTTCACATTGCCATAATTCTGCTGCATTGTGAAATGAAATGCTTCAGGAGTTGAGGAAGTAAGAATGCGGCTGAACTCTGGACATTTATTAACGAACAGAACCTTGAATAATTCCTGAAGTGAGGTCCTGGAGTTTAGATAACTGACCTGCAACAACCAATCCAGTTTCTGTGCGTCTGGAGTCACATGTATCTTGGAGCAAATAAGAATAGCAGCTTTACTTCCCTAAGGGGTAGAGCAGACTCGGAAGGGATTTTCCATGGTAAGTTGTAATGAGTTAAAGGCATTAGACATAGAATTTCAACTTAGAATTCATGGCATCTATCGTTGCAGGGTTTGAATTAGGTCACTGATATCAATTCTGGAATATCTTCACGTGAGCTGATTATCATGTACTGATGAGCAATGCTTCTCCAAAACTGGGATTAAGCTTGCTATTAAGCTTCTTCATTTCTCAGAAATTTGAATAAAAAACAAAAAAATTGTGAGCAATGCTACAGTCTCAGTCTCCACAAGCTGCTTACACACAGTACCATGAAACACTTTTGGTGATTCATCAACTCAGATTTTCAAAGAAGGAGCTTGTCAGTTGCCTGAAGGGAGAGATAACGTCGCACAGAAAACTGCATCAAACAATTCAAACATGTGGAGAAGGTGATCCTCACTATCCTGGTCTTCATTGGCGTTCCTTATAAGGCATTATGACAATTTCACTTGTTTTAGTCTGCTGCTGATCTGCTCTTTGGTTTTAACTTTTGAACAATAAAGTCTCCAATTCACTGACATGTTTCCTTATTTAGATACAGGAAGTGCGATATCAGTTCACTGAGCAGTAGTCTCCTTACAATTCTCCAGTGATAGAGACTCCCGATGTCACTCCAAATGCAGAACTTCCTAATCTCTGTGTTCTGTCATCCGTTCCGGTTTCATACCGTTTGTAGGTATGATAAGAAATCAGGCAAGTTGCAAAGAATGGTAAACGGAAGTGAAACATTAATTCTTGCTATCCCACAGATGATGTAAGACATGCTGAGCCATTTCTGTTTCTGATATACAAATGAAGTCTGTTTTTGCGACAACTTTGAATGTTAAGTGGTGACCTGAGAGAAGTAATGCATGACACTAAAATGAAGCGATAAACTGTTTCAGTTCGCTGTGGATTCTGCAATGAGTCTGAAAATGAGGTTCAGAGTATTCAGGACAGATGTTAGTGAGCACTTCGACACACAATATTTGGGAGAGGCTTGAAACTCACTTCCACAAACAACAGTAGATACAGGGTTTTTATTTTGGTTGCCAGAATCAATCCTGTGATTGTTTACATCTATCTCTAAGGACAATAGCAGCAGAAACAAGACAAAACTGTGACCGCAAATCACCTCTCAGGGATCTCGCCTTTCTGAGTTGGAAGTATCTGGCTATTCCTGAATCCTGGAACTCCCTCGCTAACAGCATCTTGGCTGTACCTCTATGTTAAGTTCGCTCAAGTTTCTGTACAGTAGCTCATCAACTCAATCACTGCAGTAATAAGGGATGGGCAGTGAATCCAATGCCATTGAGTGACGTCTATACGCCACGAATGAATTTCAAACATCTGCAGATTCTACGTGGACGCCTGCAAGCGATCGGGAGAAGGGAGTAGTGGAGCAGGGCGTTTGAGTAAAGTGAAAGGCCATGATGACTGGAGGGCGTGAGGCTGTAAGTGAGAGAGGAAGTGGTGATGCAAGGCTCACTGTTGGCATAAATGGGTCAGCCTATACTGGCCACTGTTTACACTGACTTACACAACGCTGCTGATCAATTCACCACAATGATACTGTTATCTTGGCGTTGTATTCCCTCTGTGCATATTAACGTGGTTAATGGTCCCCGAGAGGATGAACGTATCTTCTTTATCCTGTCGGCTTAAACAGATGAATATATCAGTTTGAAATGAACGCAATACGAGATTGGCTCTTTCTGTGCATTTGCACTGGCGAATGTCCAGGTGTGAACGTTCCTTTTCTGTATTAGCAGAGATTAGTTTAAATTCTTATGGAGCAACTTTAATAAAGTAACAAATGTCCAAGTTACTGTGATTGAACAGTTAATTAAATACACATATGGACATGAACAGCATCTTCTGCGCCGACACCGTTGATTAATTAGTTAAAGCGCCTGGTAATAACGAGACTAGTATGGTGTCACATCCTGGCGTTGCATGTCCTGTACATTGAAGGATCGTTGCTTAAACTTTTTTAAAATGCTGTATTGTTGATCCACCATACCGAAAGAGCATGCTTCTTGTGTTTGAGCTCAGCGCATTTTTATTTCGTGTTACCACGTCCTGCCGCCTGCTGTGGCCCCATCAGTCAATACTAGATCCTGCTAATTCAACGGAAAGATTCTTTACTATGTTCCACAAGGACGTTTCAATTAACAGTCGAATGCGCTGAAACTTCCAACCTAACAAATTCGACGATCCTCAAAAGCAGTCCGTGACTGAATTCCAAATTCAATGTGCCATTCCCTGAACTACTACTGTCCTCTATCAGTTTTACTTTTCCAAATGAAAGACTGAACCATTCATTATGGAGACATTTTAACAGTCTGATACCCACAGGACAGACACACCCATGTCACTGGGAACCAGCTCACCTCCATCAGGGATAATCTCCTCTTTTGCCTCTCAGTGCCTTGTGTGTTCCAGAGATTTTCATTGTCGCAGAGTCCAGATGAAGTTTCTATTCCCCATGTACAGGAGCGAGGATTTTTTTAAAGTCTCAGACCAGTTCCTGTCCCGACAACATCAGAGTCAATATTCTGGCCTCTGCTCGGTCCGACAGTTCACCCTTCTGCATTCTCCACTGATTGCACTTCCCAAAGAGTTTCTAAAGATTCCCAAAGCTGGTGCCTGGATTGGTTTGGCTCCTTAACATTTTTCCAACTGCCAATTGACAATATTTTCACAGTAAAGCTTCGGAAACCTCTGGTCTGCACCATGTCCAGTGATGAGAAGTCCCGTTTGGTGGAGAGATTCCCGAGGCTGGTGAGTTTCACTTTGGAACAAAGATGGTTAAGTGGCAATTTCCTGCGGTTGCTTGTAATGATGGGAGAGGGAGCGGTGGGGAATGAGGACTTTGACGAGCAGGAGGAAGTGTTGCCACTGACCCGAGTCAGAGAACAGTGGACTGGGATTAAAGGAATCTAATGAAAAGCAGCACTTCTGCTCAGGATGTTCAATAACAGCTGCAGAAACCCGATGTGTCGAGCAGTGTAGCTGGAAAGAGAAACAGAGATAATGTTTTAAATATGGAACATTTCTGATGAAGAACCCGAGTTCCAACGTCTAATTAAATTACCGGTCTGGTTTGCAAAATAGGTTTTTTGAACATTGAGCGAAAATCCGCCCAGCAGCAAGTCATTCATCGCGGAGTCAGCTGGATTCGGACCTACGCGAGGAAACCTGAATGGATTTTTAACCTATCACCTTAACCAGTCGGCCATGAGTACTGACTAAAAAGCAGAGTTGAGCATTAACCAAATCAGCCATGATCTCATTGAAAGCTGTCGCTGACTTGATGGGCTAAATGCTTCCATCTCCTCTCCTAACTCTGCTGTCAATTGTAAGGTGCGAGACACCAATGTAAAAGAAGAAAAGCACAAAGTTAGCAAAAGATATTTGCAGCCAAACTGAGTCAAAATTGTTGATTGAAAGGAAAATCAAACTTGGCAATTTGCTCGATCTCTTTGCAAACATGACCAGCAGAGGTAATCAAGGGAGCTATTGATCTGAGTGTTCTTGGACCTGAAGCACAACAGAAATACGGCTCTTGGGTACTATTTCGGATGTATTTCTCAATGAGCTATCATGTTTTACATATGTTCCATCGGGAGTTACCTCACACAAGGAAGTAACCAGTGCTGCAGACGGTCATATAATCCGAGTTCCAAGTCCCGGAGTCAGAGACACTCAGTGCCCTGTGTGTCCCTACAAGGAACAGCTGTGCATGGGGTTTACAGGGTAACAGAACTGCATGAATGCAGCTCGATGGTCGTCTGTCTGCTTCTCCTCTATAGTTTTCTGTGCAGTCCCTGCGTGCAATCTTGTCAACTATGTTTGACCGGGACAAGATGGGCATTGGTCACTTGTTTCTGAGAGAGGCTGTTGGTTTATGTGTTGTCATAATTCCGAGTGTAAGGAGGAATCTGGTTGTCAGTTCCCAGAAACTTACTTTAATAGATGTCAGCGTGCTTTTTAACTTGCCGCGTGGCATATCCTCGTTGCGAAGTTCGTGCACTGCGAATCACGTTGCGCGACAATCCAATTTTGGCAAAGAATGTGTGTGGCAGTCACGAGTTGCCACGACCAGCTATCCCTAGTTGCAATACGGACAAATGGCAAGAACTACAAATTCGATTAGAACAGCACAAGGGCAAACAGAAGGCAGCCAGAAGATTTCTGGGTATAGGGCAATCACCCAAGGTACCTTTTCATATGAAAGTCTGTGCATCAGTAGAATCTGGGACCCAAGTAGTCTATGTTGGTTATTCATATTCCAGAAAACTTGTGTTGTTCCCCGTTTATTCTGAAAGTGAATAGACATAGTTATTTCACCGTTATTTCGAAAGAAGATCCTGCATTGAATCTGTTCGACGTTATTTGATGCTGTGTCGAAAAGGTGGGCAATCGCGATGTGAAACGTTGCTATACCTTCATTTCCTTCATTACTGTCCTGGTGAGGGAGAAAGGTGATTGGCACTGTCGATCAGATGGGGAACCGGCGCATTGATGGCCTAATTTAATCACGGATATAATTGGAAATGTTCACTTTTAATGGTTCGTGGTTGTTCTTTTTTTATATGATACTTGAGCACTTTCTGGGACTTGGCAATAAACTAAATCTCCAGTAGGTTTGGAATTGCCTCGCTGTTACTTGTGCGAGCGGTTCATGTCAGAGACGACTCACAGTGCCTCACAGAGAGCACTTAAGCTTCGGTGTGTCTGATCATGGTACTGCCTTTTCAGTTTTTATTCTGTTCCACGTTAATAGCTGTCAGTTTTTGGATTCGCTGGAGAGCAAAGTGGGTAATGCGATATGGGAGGTATTTTTCTTCAGCCAAAATCTTTGATGGCGAACTTGGGAAAGTGTCAAGAAGAATGGTCATTGGAAGCAAATATCCGGAAAACGTTCATCTCTGGATCGGTTGGGCCCATCCACCCTCCAAACTAAATAGCCAAACTGGCTGACTGAGTAACAAACATCATGCGTTTTTTTGCAAATGGTGTCTTCAAACCGTTGCCGCTGACTGGAGCATCTCAGAGTTGTCGAGCATGGAAACAACTCCCGCGATCCAACTTGCCTTTGCTGAATAGATAACCGAAATTAATGCATACATATCTGCCAATATTTTTGCCTTATCTCTCCGCGGTCTTCCTGTCTATACACCCATTCAGATGCCTTTGAAATGTTGTGAGTGCACCAGACTCTGCCACTAAATGTGGCAATTCATTCCACACAAACAAAAGTTCTGTGTGAAAAACATGTGTCCCTCACATCCCTTTTAAATGTTTCCTCTTTCGCATTAAACGTTTGCTATGTAGATTTGAACTCGCGTGTCTTGTGAAAAAGTGCTCCCTGACTATTTACTTTCTCTGTCTTCCTCATGATTTTATAAGCTTCTGTGAGGCCATATCTCAGCACTGAAGCTCCTGGGAATCTAACGAAGCCTATTCAGTTTCGTTCTCATGTCCAAGCAGTGCAAACCTTGCAAATCCTTGTAAAGGTTTTCTAAACTTACACTTGCAAGAAGTGTGTCCAGCTGCAGCACTTGTTTGACCGCGTGGTCACTCTGGAGCTGCGGGTGGACTCACTGTGGAACATCACCAATTCTGGAGAGTTATGTTGCCTCCCAGGTGCTCAGGCCAGGGATGTCGCCCATCGGCTGAAGAGTGTTCGAAAAGGGGATCGTGAACAGCCAGTTGTCTTGGTGCATACAGGCACCAACGAAAAAAAGAACGAAATGAGGACCTGCATGGAGAATTCAGGGAGCTAGGAGAGAAATTAAAGAGGAGGACCAAAAAGGTAGTAATCTCGGGATGACTGCCTGTGCCATGTGACTGCCAGCGTAGAAATGAATAAAAAAAAAAGGCACGATGAACACGTGACTTGAGGAATGGTGCTGCAGGGCGGGTTTCAGAATTGTTGGTTTTGCGACCAGTTCTGGGGAATGTGGGACTATAAGAAAATTGACCATCTACATCTGAACCAGGCGGGAACGAATGTCCTTTTGGCAGTCTTTGCTGCTACTGTTGGGGAGGATTTATACTAATGTGGCAGGGGGCTGGGCACCACAAGAGTAAACAAATCGGCAGTGAGGTGGAAACTGGAAACGCTAAGAATCAGGAAGATAGCATTAATAATGGGAAGATTCGGCAGAGAGCAGATGAATGCAAAAGAACAGGTGGTCTGAAATGCATCTACTTTAATGCATGGAGCATAGACAGATGAACCTCGGGCTTAGGTTGGTGCCTGGGAATATGACGTTATTGCGATCACAGAGATTTAGTTGAAGGAAGGGCATGGTTGGCAACCAAATGTTCTAGGATAGAGACGCTTCAGACGGGACAGGGAGGGAAAAAAAGGGGAAGGAGTTGCATTGCTGGTCAGGGATGATATCATGGCAGTGCGAAAGGAGGACACCATGTCGGGCTTGGGTCGTGAGACACTATGGATGGAGCAGTGAAATAAGAACGGTGAGGTTAGATTTTTGGGGTTGTACTACAGTGAGCGTGAGGTGTAAGAAAAAATAGTTAAACAGATCATGGAAAGATGTAGAGGCAATAATTGAGTGTTGATTGAAGATTTCTGTTTTCCCAACATTGACCGGGATACTCCTAGCGTCAGAGGTCTGCATGGGATACCATTTGTAAGAAGCCTCCATGTGAGTTTTCTGGAGTGGTATATCAATAGTCCGACGAGGGAATGGGCCATATTGGAACTGATATTGGGGAATAAGCCAGGGCTGGTGATAACAGTTGCCGTGGGTGATTTCTTTGGGAAGTGTCCAATATTCTGTAAGTGTTAGAATACTCATGGACAAAGATGAGAGTGATCTTGAGGAAAGAGTACTAAACTGGGCCAAAGCTAATTATATCAAAATTATGCAGGAGGTCGGAAATGTGGATTGGACACAGCTATTTGTAGGAAAGTCCACAGTTCATATGTGGCAGGCTTTCAAAGATAGGTTAAATATAGTGCAGGATAGGCATGTCCCGTTGAAAGCAAAGGATTTGGAAGGCAATATTCGTGAAATGTTGATGACAGGACAATTGTACGACTCGCCAAGAGGAACAGGGAAGCATACATAACGCCTCGGCAGCCAAGAACATAATAGTCCCTGGAGGAACATGGGAAGAGTAGGACAAGTCTTAAACGAGGAATCTAGGGGGTTAAAAGGGGTCATGAAACAACTTCACGCTAGCACAACTGAGGAGAATCCTAAAGCCTATTATTCATATATAAGAAGCAAACGGATAACCAGAGAAAGGATTGGTCCACTGAAGGAAAATGAAGGAAGGCTGTATGTCGAATCTGAGAGAGTGGGTATGATTCTGAATGATTATTTTGCACCAGTGTTCACTGAGGAGAGGAACATGATGAATGATGAGTCTAGAGTAAAACATTTGATTAGTCTGGAACATGTTGCCATAAGTAGGGAAGCTGTGTTGGGCAGGCTAGGGGTAATTAATGTGGACAAATCCCCAGGAACGGATGGGATCTATCCCTGGTTCCTGAGTGAGGTGAGAGAGGAAATAGCTGGGGCCCTGACAGATATCTTGGTGGCATCCTTCATGACAGGTGAGGTTCTGGCCGACTGGAACGTTGCTCATATTGTCCCCTGTACAAGAAGGATAGTAGTGACATTCCGGATAACTGCAGAACAATGGGCCTAACATCACTGCTGGGAAGGTTGCTGGAGAAGGTACTGAGGGATAGGATCTATTCACATTTAGAAAATAATGTGCATATCAGTGAGAGGCTCAGAGTTTTTCGGGGAAGTGCCCAAGTTGATAGATGAAGGAAAGGCTGTTGATGTCATATACATGCACTACAGTATGGAGTTAGATAAGGTTCCCCATGGTAACCAAATACAGAACGTAAAGTAACATGGTGTGCAGGGTGTTCTAGACAGGTGGATAAAGAATTAGTTGAGGAATAGGAGACAGAGTTGAATGGAGTTTCTGGAAATGGAGAAAGATGACCAGTAGTGCTCCACAGGGGTCAGTGTTGTGGCCACTGTTGTTTGTGATATACATAAATGATCTGGAAGAGAGCACTGATGGAATGATCAGAAAGTTTGCAGATAACACGAAGTTTTCTGGACTAGCAGCAAGTATAAGTGACTGTTAAAGAATACAGGAGGATAGAGATATACTGGAAAGTTGGGCGGAAAAGTGGCAGCTGGAGTTCAAAACAGACAACTGTGAGGTGACGCATTTCGGTCAGTCTAATTCTAGCTGGGGTTATACAATGAACGGAAGAGCTTTGGGAAGTTGATGGACAGAGAGATCTGTGAGTGCAGGTCCATTATACACTGAAGGTTGCTGCACAGGTGGATAGAGTAGACAAGCAGGCATATAGTATGCTTGGCTTCATTGGATGGGGTATAGAATAAAATGGCTGGCAAGTCATGTTAAAATTGAACAAAACATTGGTCTGGCCACACTTAGAATACTGTGTAAATTTCTTGTCGCCACATTACCAAAACGATGTGGACGCTTTGGAGAGGGCGCGTAAAAGGTTTAAGCGGCTGTTGCCTCGTATGGAAGGTGCAATCTAGGAAGAGAGGTTGAGTAGGTTAGGTTTGTTTTCATTAGAAAAAAGGTGTTTGACGGGGGCCTTTTTAAGGTTTACAAAATCATGAAGGTACAGACAGGGTAGATAGAGAAAAGTTTTATTTCCCAGTTGAAGGATTAAATACCGAGAGATCACGCTTTAAAGGTGAGAGGTGAAAAGTTTAAGAAGGATACACGCGGCAATTACTTGACACAGCGGGTGTTGGGTGTCTGGAACGCGTTCTCATCAGAGACGGGAGCGGTAATCACGGTAGATACATTTAAGATGCGTCTGGAAAGATGTATGAGTAGTTGGGGAGCAGAGGGATACAGATGCTTAGGAATTGGGTGACAGATTTAAACAGTAGATTTGGATCGGCTCAGGCTTGAATGGATGAAGGGCCTGTTCCTTGTCTGTACATTTTCTTTCGTCTTTCTTCTTAAATTACGCTAATTTCATTACAAAATTTGCGAGGTCTAAGTGCCTGAAGTGAATCGATGCTGAAACACTAGTCAAAACAAATCTGAGTGATGGCTTTTGTGTGGTAGCGTGGTCGAGCGGTCTAATATGTTGGATTTTAAGCTTCAGTTTCGATCGAATCGTGGTTTCAAATACTATGTGGAGATGTATGTGAGCGCAGTGCGCATGCGTGGATGCCTTTTAATTTGAGTGTTTGCAGCTCCTCAGTCTGCTTACCCTCTCGGTGATAAAATCAGCGGCCGTCTCTGAAAACAACGCAAGTTCCTGCTGTCCGACGTATCCTCATATCCCGTCGATAACATTGCTTTTGGATATCTGCGTTGCCAGTTTCTGTATCTCAAATGGTCAGCGCAGTTGGCTGAAATGTTGGTGGTTCGAGCCCACCCAGGGAATAAGCGTCAAATATTTCATCACAAGCATTTAGCCCGACCATATATTGACATTGTAACTGGGAAAATTCATCCATGATTCACCACAAGTCCGCAGGGAGTGAGACGTTTACACGCAGCAGAATACGACATCACTTCCTCCAAGTTCCGGATGCCAACAGAAAGCGGCCACTGCAGCTTCAATCAGCGACTTTCTGCCAAGCCATGGGAAACAACTCGTGGAAACTCCTTCCTTATTAACAGCTCTTTCCGTGTGAAAGGAGAAAACCTTTCACTTTAAATTGGAAAGGGCTTCAGGACATTGGAATGTCGCTCCAGTCGTTGGAACATGTTATAAATAAAACTCCTGACTTGAAAATGAGAAGTGGTAAAGGTTTTAGGTAGAAAGAACAAAGAAAGTGTTGATTGAGACGACTCTGTCTCGTCAGCAGATGGGAAATGCCCAACACTGTAAACGGAAATGATTGGGTTTCCTTAGTTAATTTCCCGACTGATTTACTGTCTGCCAGAGTGATTGGAAATCACATCAGCGACATAAAGGTGAGGGTAAAAATATGAAGGTATTAAGGCTGAACCTTAAATCCCGGGACAAGTGCTGAATAGATTGTAATGCTTTGAAGAAATAACTGAAGTGAAAGGTGTGAATGATATTTTTGTGATTAAGAGGAATGAACTGGATCCTAACAAATTGCTGATGAATTATGCTCGCAATGTAATAGCAAACTAATCCAAAGTGCACTGTGCTTGGTTAGCTCAGTCGGTGCAGTGTGAGATGCTTAATCTGAGGGTGGTGGGTGCAAGTCTCACAATGGGCTCTTTCACTGCTTAATACAATTCCGGCTCTTCGTTCCACGTGCAGTATTGCAACCATTCGCAGGGGAATGTTCTTGCTGCTTTCATTGTCCACCTGCTTTTGATCACACGTCGGTTTCTGAGTGAACACTGTGTCCATTTTACTGGAGGCGCCAGAGACAACTTTATCAGTGCAGCCGAAAATACAATGAATGATGTCCGTTTCAAAACGTGAGGTTCCAAACCAACCGTGCACCACCCAAAGTGTTCAAAGGCACGGAAAGCGAATGGCCACTTGCTAGGGGTCTGACAGAGACAGATCAATGTCACATGGGTCCTGAACCAATCCTCAGTGATTCAGATTGTTCTGATGGAAACCGAAGGGAACTCTCCCTCAACGTTTTGCAATTGTTCTTCTTGTGTTTAACGTAATGAACAGTATATTATCAGTAACGAGGGTGGAGGTGCGGCAGGATCGTGAGGTTTCAGTGTGGGACATAGACACAGTAAGTCAAGTATCCCAAGAGCACGGGAGAACTGTTTGGTTCAGGATCACTGTCATCTTCTGTTTCTAAACCAACAAATGAAATTACTGGAAAATCTCAGCAGATCTGTTAGCATCTTGGAAATATAAATCGATTTAAGACTTCGGGACTAGTGGCACTTCTTTTCCACCTGCTTTTGCACACTCTTCCTTTTTATTGAATGTCTCCTGACTTCCAATTTTCTATTCAGATTCTCATTTATTACTTCCTCTCCAACCATTTTCCCAGTCTCCAATTTTGTATCAGAACTGTTCCATCTTTCACATTGCCCAGGACATCGAACTGACCAAATAACTCTGTTTCTATTTCCTTAGATAGCAGATGGCCAGAGACTGGAAGGCAGTGTTATTCCGAAAACTCATCCATGATTCACCCCGAGTCCACGGGGAGCAAGATGTTTACACGCAGCAAAATACGACACCATGTTCTCCAATCGCCCGATGGCAACTAAAAGCGGCCACTGCAGCTTCAATCAGGGCTTCCTGCTAAACCCTGGGACACAGCTCGTGGAAACTCCTTTCTCATTAACTGCTCTTCCCGTGGGAAAGGAACAAAACTTCCATTTCAAATTGGAAACGGCTTCAGGAGATTGGAAGGTTGTTCCTGTTCTTGGAACGTGTTATAAACAAAACTCCTATCTTGAAAATAAGAAGTGGTAAACGTTTTAGGCAGGATGAACAAAGAAAATGTTGATTGTGAGGACTCTGCCTTGTCAGCAGATGGGAAATTCCCAATACTGTAAACAGAAATGATTGGGTTTTCTAAGGTAATTTTCCGACTGATTGCGTCTGACAGAGTGACTGGAAATCACTTCATGTGAAAATATTCGGGTTGAATCTTAAATGCCGGGACAAGTGTTAAATAGATTGTAATGTTTTGAAGAAATAACGAAAGTGAAAAATGTGAATGATGTTATTTGTAATTGGGAGGAATGAGCTGGATCTTTACAAATTGTTGTGCCAGGTGAATTCTGCTCAGAATAAAATAGCCAACTAATTCATCGTGTCCCAAGCCTGGATATCTCAGTTCGGTGAAATGTGAGGTGTTTAATCAGAGAGTCGTGCATCCAACCCCCATAATAGTCGTTTTCACTGTTTAATAGAGTTCTCGCTCTTCGTTCCACATGCGGAATTGCAAGCCAACGCTGGTGAAGGATTCTTGTTGCTTTCGCTGAAACATATGTCCTCCTGCTTTGATCACATGTCGGTTACTGAGTGAAAACTGTCTGACTTTACTGGAAGCGCCAGAGACAACTTTATCAGTGCAGCTGAAAGTGCTATGAATGATGTCCATTTTACAACGTGAGATTCCACGACATCCATGCACCGACCAAAGTGTTCAAAGACACAGAACGCGAATGGCCATTTGTTAGTGGTCTGACAGAGACGGCTTAATGTCTCATGGGTCCTGAACAAAAATTAACTGATTTAGAATGTGCTGATGGAACGGAACGGAGCTATCCCTGAATGTTTTGCAATTGTTCTTGTTGTGTGCTCATGTAAGTTTATGTAATGAACAGTTTATTGCCAGTAACGAGGGTGGGGGTGGGGAAGGATTCTGAGGTTTCAGTGTGGGACAGACGTGATCTGATCGAACGGGTAAGTCAAATATTCCCAGAACGTGGGAGAGCTGATTGGTCCAGGATCACTCCCATCTTCTGTTTCAGAATCAACAAATGAAATTGCTGGAAAATCTCAGCAGGTCCGGTCACATCTTGAAAATGAAAACCGAATGAGATTTCGGGACTGGTGACACTTCTTTTCCCATCTCCATGTCCCTCTGCCTTTCTACAAACTTCCTTTTTATTGAATATGTCCTGACTTCAAACTTTATATTCAGCTTCACTTTTATTGCTTCCTCTCCAAACATTTTCCCAGTCTCTAAAACTGTATCATGCTTGTTCTATCTCTCACTTTGCTCAGGACTTCCAACTGAACAAATAACTCTGTTTCTATTTCCTTAGATACCAGACGGCCAGAGATTGGAAGACATCGGAGCGGTTAGCGCTTTCAGAATATCTAATCTGTTCCGCCATTCGATCTTGGCTAATATCGTTCTTGGCCCCATTCTCCAGTCCTCTACCTGAACACTTACTCCCCAGTCTTAGGATCCAGTCTTTTTCCCAGAGTGGGTCCTAATCCGTCCCAAAACCCTCTACATGTGTTGGCAGCTGTTACACCATGTCTACGTGACATCAATCTCAGTTTCAGTGATTATCGGCAAACACGAACTGTTCTGAGCAGCTCGATCGGGTCTCTGGCCCCACTGTGATCCTGCGGGGGAGCAGCAATCACCTACATCTCCTACGGAAATGATCGGCGCTTAAAAAAAAACGGACAGAAAGAAAGATAGGCTTGTGTGTCAAGATATGTGGAGGTAATTGCTTTCTGACCTGGTCAGTAAACCTTACTCTGCATATCCCCGCACATTCTAGCTGTTGTGGTGAAAGGGAATACATGTCCAATTAATTGCCATCTACGCTTTTATTCGATATGTGTCTTCCTTTTCTGAATATGCAGGGAGTTTCCAGCACTGATGGTCACCATTTCTAAGAGTGCATGCCGCGGGCCCTGATCTTTTCTGGAGAGTAGCAGTATTAGTTTGTGCGAAAGTGGCCCAGTACAAAGCTTAGAAGAAACATTGTTGTTCCCTCTTTCCGGACGACAGTCTTTCATATCATGATCGATGGGGTTTTATTGCATTCTCATCAGCAAACCTTGTTTTGAATTTACTCGCCCAATACTACTGTAGCGGTGAAAAGAAGATAATTCAGAATACCTGCTGCGTGAATATCATTTTCAAATTTCTATTTGCAGTGGTCCTTCATATGTGGCGATGTCTATCACTGCTGGCCATCCTGTTTAAGAGTGCCGTTACATATGTTCCTCTGTCTTGGCGCTGCAGGGAAAATTGTCTGCGCCTTTCCAGCCAATATTTCCTGGATATTTCAACATCGTATTCTTTACTTTTTTCAATCATGTCCCCTTTAAGGACACAGTTACCGGGCACTGATCCTTTCTGTAACAACAGTACCGCATTTGCTCGACATGCGAAGGTGGCCTGGATCAGTAACAAGGAGGACATTCATTTCCTTCTGTCACAGCGAACACTGGATTCATGATGTTAGTCTCTGTCAAATGCATCCGAAGATGTGCTCTGAAAGCTTCATTTGAACGCTGTCTGGCGTTTCTCAACGTACGTCAACCGAAACCAGAAATCCTCAATCATAGTTTGGAGCAGTTCACATATTCGAGTTTCGAAGCAGCAGACACGGATACAGTTCATTCAGTCAACAACAGGAATGAAAAGATTTACAGGCACAGACGAACTATCGACTCTTGTTCTCATACTGTTACTAATATTACCGTGTGGCCTGAAGTCTAAGCCATGTTGTAACTGAAAATGAGGAAATCACAGACAGGCTGCCGAATGACACAGTATGTATTTTGTTTTCTTGTTCTCACAGAGTTCCAGGAAAGTATTACAGCGAGGGAGAGGAATGCAAGTCAAGTGCAGCTCCGGTGAAAAACCTTCTGTCTGATTCAGTCATCAACAAGAAACGTGAATGCGACGAAAGCGGGAAACCTTTTCACAACTCGAACAAAGAGCAATCACGAACAGGGACCACCTCTTTGACACCTCAGATCGTCTTTGACCTTCCTTGAATATGTATAGAAACTAATTTTTGTACACCTCAAAGTGAGAACTGTTTGATTTACCGACAATAAGTGAGTCGCATGTCCTTGTTTCCCACATAGGTTTCCAACTCAGCTTGCAGCCAGGTGGCAGTTGCTCATGGCTCTGCTGGATAGTGCACTATTATGGAGAAAGAATAGGAAAGTTGGAACTCTTATTGGCTCTGGGTTTCGAATACTCTTGCTACGTGTTCTGCCATTCTCGGATTCCAGTGCTAAACCAGTTTTTCAGTTCATCCGAGATGCAGGAGAGTCGGCGTTTCTGGCAGGAGCAGAATTATAGAACATAGAACATAGAAGAATACAGCGCAGTACAGGCCCTTCGGCCCTCGATGTTGCGCCGATCCAAGCCCACCTAACCTACACTAGCCCACTATCCTCCATATGCCTATCCAATGCCCGCTTAAATGCCCATAATGAGGGAGAGTCCACCACTGCTACTGGCAGGGCATTCCATGAACTCACGACTCGCTGAGTAAAGAACCTACCCCTAACATCTGTCCTATACCTACCCCCCCTTAATTTAAAGCTATGCCCACTTGTAATAGCTGATTCATCATCTCCAGTGATCACATTATCTGAGGAGAGAAAATGAACAAAGTTTCACACAGCGACTAATCGGAATTGCATTCCCTTTCAGCATGGTAGCAGATATGGGCTGGCAAATTCAAAGCCAGATTTGCTGATGAGAACAACAAGCACGACCGCTCAGATAGAGCAATTCCTTCCCACCGCTTATTCTGCAGAACTGGTGCAGTTGCTGTGAGTGTGCTGCAGGGTATCATCAGGTACATGCTCTTAGGTTTCCGGTTTTGGCCTGTGTGCTCGCGTGGCTGAGCAACCTGAGATTGTGATTTCAGATTCCACTTCTTAAGAAGGCTTGTGTTTGCATCCCTGTGCGGCCACTTGTGCTAATGGATCAAGCTGGCAACGTTTTGCAGGGATGAGTTTTGTTGAAGTTGAACAGAAAAAAAAGCAGTCATTTCTTCTAACCTGGCTGTGATGTGGCACAGCAGAAAACAACCAACATGTCAGTGCCCATGTTTTCCCCTTCTGCTGTAGTTGTCACGTTCCCCTCCAGCTCGAAAGGCCACCAGCATAATATGCAACTCAAAAACAGGCTGCGGCAATCTTTCATATTCCAGACAATTTGCATTTTTCACCGTTTCTCTGAAAGTGAATGGAGATATTTATTTCCCTGTTTATGTGAAATTAGGTTCTACATTGAATCTGCTCGCAATTTTCTGTTGTTGTTGCGAAAAGGAGGGAAATTGCGATGTGAAACTTGGTTACTTTTCCCTAATTTCCTTAATTTCTGTCCTGATGTGAGAGGCTGGTGATTGGTCCTCTCGATCCTGTGGAGACATCAGCCCAATTGTTAACCTCATCTAATCGAGACTGTAATTGGTAATCTTCACTTTTCATGGTTCATTCTTAGTCAGTTCTGATTCATGTTACTTGAGCACTTTCCTGGAAGTATTGGTGCACTAAGGCGCCAGTACGTTGAAAGCACCATTTGGAATTGCCTCGCTGCAATTTGTGTGAGCAGCTCATGACCCAGACGACTCGCTCTGCCTCACAGACAGCATTCATGAGCCCGTGTGTCTGAAAATAGGTTCTCTTTGTCAGTTCTGCTTCTGTTCATGAGTTGTCAGGTGTTTGGTTTCGCTGGAGAGCTGCGCGAGCAACATGAATTGTGAGGTATTTTCTGCAGCCAAAATCTCCCACTGAGAAGTTGGGAATGTGTCAAGAAGAATGGTTATTGGCAGCCTAAGACCAGAAAAAAATGATTCGTTGCTGGTTTTAACCGAAGCAGCCTGTGGGAGTTATCTCAAATGGGAGAGTACTCGCTTTGCATGCGAGAGATTGCGGGGTTGCTAGCTGCGTTCTCCATCCCCTTTTAGGGCGGCACCGTGGCTCAGTGGTTATCACTGCTGCCTCACAGCATCAGTGTTCCACATTTGATTCCTGTGCGTAGTTTGCACATTCTCCCTGCGCCTGCGTGGGTTTCTTCCCACACTCCAAAGATGTGCAGGGCAGGTAAATTTTACATGCTAATTTTCCCATAATGATCAGTGCATTAGTTCGAGGGAAATTGGTCTGGGTGGGTTACTCTTTGGAGGGTCGGTGTGGCCTAGTTGCGCTGAAGGGCCGGTTTCCTTACTGTAGGGAATCTAATCTAACCATCTTACAGAAAACTAGCCCAACGCACTGACCAAGTGATGAGTGCCTATTCAAACTGGTGTTCGCCACAGCAGCATCTCAAAGTGGCTGAGCCCGTAAACAAACGCTCTATTTGCCAAATTTTCACGTTTATTCTTTTTCAACTTTCCTGTCTGTATACAGATCCATATGCCTTTGAAATGTTGAGAGTATACCAGACTCCACCACTAAATCTAACAATTCATTCCAAACTCGCAAACCTTTCTGTGTGAAAAAAAACAATGTCCTTCAGATCCCTTTTAAATTTTACCACTCTCCCCTTAAAACAGTGTTCCCTTGCTTTGAACTTGCGTGCCATGGGAAGAAATATTCATTGACCATTTACTCTACCGTCTCCTTCATATTGATATAAACCTCTGTAAGCCCATCCCTCAGCCCTCAAGCTCCATGGAAAATTTTCACATCCTATTCAGCTTTACGCTACAGTCCAAACACTGTAAGCCTTGCAACATCCTCATAAATATTATCGAACTTACGCCAAGTTGGCCATTGCAAGTGTGTGTGGGTAAGTGCCTGAAGTGAGGCGATGCTGAAACACTAATCATGAAAAACGTGGTTGCGGGGTTTGTGTGGCAGCGTGGCAGAGATGTCGAAGGAGCTGTCTTTAAACTATAACCTCGATCCAGTCATTGATTTGAATTCCCACCACAACCAGAACCTCAGGTGAAGTCGGGAACTCTGTTTTTCATGAAAAACCTATAAACATTGAGATGTCAGGATTTGATCCCATATTCGGCTGTTTTTTCACAGGAACTTTCACTAACTAAGGCTGAGGAACTGCCCAAGCTCAACGATTCAAAACTATGCGTGCATTTACTTGACTATTCGAACACAGGAACTCGGACTCATTTTTTGTGTGTTTCACAGTTACTCGGTGTAAATTTAAAACAGCCTCTGGTTATGCAGAAGAGTTCAAAGCTGGATATTCTCCACTGAAAATGCACAGGGAGAGGCAATGTCTTATTGCTTTTGTTGTAAACTGATAACTTAGACTGTTTAAACTGACAGAATAACGCAGATCCATCCATCCTCTTGGGCACCTTTAACCGCGAGAATATCAGCAAAGGTAAACTCACACTAAGAGGAATGGGCTCATTGCGGTGAATTGTTAAGGAGTGGTGTGTGAATCAGAGTGAATAGTGGTCAGTAAATACTGACACTGACATTGAACGTTGCAACACCAGCTCCTCACTCACTTGCTGTTTCATGCCTCCCAGTTATCATTGCCTTTCGCATTTTGCTCTCGTCCGTTCCACTTCTCAACTTATTCCCGACAGCTTGCAAGTGTTCCCTTAGAAACTGCAGCTTTAGGAAACGTATTACTGGGATAAAGTCATTGCTCAATGTGATGGGATGCACCGTCAATCCCTGATTACTCGAGAGATTGAGATTATGAGTTACTCTGCATAACCCTGGATGTCCTCAGTTGCGGGGTACAGGCATAATGCCATGAGGCAAGGGTTGAGACGTAGTGACATTGAAGGAACAGCGAAATATTTTCAACTGGGAAACGCGAGAACCTTGGAGGGGTAATTGCTGTGATAGCTTTCGCTTGTATTTGCTGCCATTGTCCTTCCAGACAGATGCTGATCGATCACTGAATTGTTCTGGCAGGATCCGTGTGTGTGTTCTGGGTGCAGCCAGGATTTAGTTTTCATTCGGATAATTCACAAGAAGAGAATTAAATCTACATCTCCTAACTGGGAAGGAAAGCCTGTTCCTGGCAATGCAAAATCAGACTCGTATGCAGGGATGTTCATTGATTCTGCAGTAGCCTTTGGGACCTGTATAAACTCTAGTGCCTGCTCTTCACGTCATAATTGACTTTGTCAGCAGTGTTTCTCTCTCCAAGTTTCTAAGTCGGTTCATATTATCACCCTTGGTTTCAATGTGAAGAAGGCAATGCTGTGATAATCTGATGTTGTTCAGCAGATATACTGCAGCAAGTTAAGTAAAGACTGATGCTAACACGAGCTCGTTTTGAGCCGCGCTGATGTTTTGGCATCAAGAAAGGCATCGTTCAACTCGCCTCATTCCGGGTGACGGGCTCGAAATGACCAGTGGTTTCTCGCTGAATTAGTTCAGGCTCTGGAATGTAAAAAACTTCAAATGTGAAAGTACAGTGAAAGTAAATGTTTCATAGAGTGGGGAATTCCAAGTGAAACAGTGACGGTCATTATGTTTGCTGATTTTTCACCTTGTGAATGCTGCTTCCCTGATGTGGACGTTTACATTACCTATAGAGAAACTGTCACAGCCAAACCTGGTTTTTGGGTCAGTGACGGAATTGGTAACATGCCTGACGTCGAGTTAGGGGATTGTCGGTTCGCATTTAAAATCGCGAGGATGCAGCGTGCTCGTCCATTCCTGTTGTCTGTCAGGAATGGAAGGGTTTGGGTTTTCGAATTTACAGTTTCTTTCGTCCACTTCAAATTCTAGCTCAGAGCAACGTCTCTCATTGTCTGTAGAACTGGCTTTGGTTTAACCAAAAGCTGCCTTTTGGCGGTTGAACTTGCATGTTGGAGCGGACAGCTGAAGTGAAGCACAAGGAGCTGGTCAAATCCTGAGAACTCTGCCACTCTCGGGGAATGTGTCTGTGTGTCTCTTTCTGTCGGAGACACGACGTGGGTAATAACACAGTGTGATTATGTCAAACTTCAATCCCATTGTTGTGTCATCTAAGATCAAAGCGAGAACCTCACTGCCATTTGCACTGGAAACATCAGAACACATAAGATTATGGACCAAAGCTGGAAACAGGGAATGGATAGACGAATGTCTTTAAACCAGACTGCACCATGGGCCAAATGGGCTTTCCCATTCTGCAAAACTTGAAGACGAGTAGAAAACAATCTGCAGTGAAACTGATCAGAAATGAAAGGGAAAAGCCATTTCATTGAGAATAAGTGCAAGAGCGTCTGTCTTCATTCAGTGCAATGTCGTAGTTAGGATTTGGAACTAGAACTGCTATGGCATTAGTTCTATTTTCGGACAGGGAATGAATGTTTTATTGTGCAAGTATATCGTGGTAGCAGTATTTCTGACCACTGGTCCGAACCTGGTAATGCTTGGTTTTGTGCCAGGTTATCAAAAATAAAAAAGATGCAGATTTTGGAAAGCGGAACTAAAAACGAGAATTGATAGAGAAACCCGCTACACCTGGCAACATCTGTGGAGAGAAGCAGATTTTCTTTTAGGTGGACAGGAAACAGGTTAGTTATAGATTTCTAGATTATACTGTTGGGAAAATGATAATCTTACCTGTCGAATCAGGATATTTATCAAAGTCACTCTTGAGCTTACAAACGTCGAATTTACAATGTTAAAAGGACTTAATCAGCTGTCATGCTACTTTCATTTTCCTGAGCTGGTGGAAGGCTATGTTTTAATGGCTACATTTCCTTTTGCTTTCTGTTATTTAGCAGTCACGCCGAATGGAGAATTGTTTCTTTCAGTGTCTGCCTCAATATGTGTCTTCGTTTTTTCTATATTTGTCTCTGTATCCTCCTAGGCCTTTTTCACATTCTCCGACTCTCTGGCTGTCCATATCCCTCATTTCCCATTTCTGCTCTTGAAAAGCGTGACATTCAGAGACAGTTTGAGATTCGAACTGCTGAGAGGCTTTCTGACGCCTGGCTGGAGTCCGTCGAAGTAGTCTCATATTCTCTGGATAATGCGTCTGTCACTTCGACCTGAGGCAAGGAGACATTTCTTCCTCAAAATCTAAAGACCCTTTCGAAGTTAAAGTTGAATTCCTTATCCAACAGGAAAAGAAAGTAACTACATGATAGCTGAAGAAGAACAAGGATGCATTTACTGTTGGTGTGCAACAAATGATTGGTGACAGCAGAGAATGAGGCTGATCATGTCGTGGTGTCAGTGCCATTACCATAACATTCCCCGGGAATGCTGCAGTGTCTCCTGCCTCACCACTTAATTTCCACAAAACTGGGAATGAAGGAATGTGAATAAGAGGATGAGAAGCAGAAGTGCTTGTGGAACTGCGGGAAGAATCTCCAGGTTAAAATAGTAGTTAAAAAGAGTAACATACACTACTGGATTTCAACCAGGAAAATGAAGCCGGATCTCGAAATCAGAATATAAAGCAATTCAAACAGACACTGAGTTTCTCGATCAGCAACACAATACTTGCGAGAAATAATGAGCTTTCAATACAATGAGCAGGCACCAGTGTGATGGGAGGTGCTTTCACCAGCTAAGCAACGGCGCCACGTTACAAGCCAGATTTCTCGTCCATATGTGCAATGTCTGAACCACTTGATCACAGGAATTCGAAAACGCATTTTATGTATTAGCGTTGCTCAGTATGAATGGCAATCAAACTCTGCTTGTGCAAAAGCAGACATTTCAATGCTGAGCATGCCCTACTGAAAAGGCACAGAAAAAGACAGTATCATTTTGCATTGGCATCCAACCGATATTTTCATCTGTTTAAACTGACAGAATAAACAGGATGTGCTCATCTCCTCTCGCGTCCCATTAACCACGTTAATACACACGCAGGGATGTTCAAACCAAGATGAACAGGCTCATTGTTGTGAATTGACAGCAGTGGTGTGTGAGTCATTGCGAACAGTGAGAAATAAATGCTGAACCAATAGCACTGACACTGAGCCTTGCACCATGAGCTCCACATTCACATCTTGTGTCATGTCTCCTCGGCATCAGTGCATTTGACTTTAATTATTCTACCCTGCACCTCTCCTCAAGTTATTCCCGTCCGCTTGCAGTGTCGAATTAGTACATGCAATTATTAGAAATGCATTTCTGGGACACAGTTGTCTTTCAATGAGATAAGATTCACTGCCCATCCCTAATTATCCCAAAGATGTAGGGGACGAGTTATTTTTGTCAACTCCTCAAAGACGCCACTCCTGACGCCACTCTGTCAATGTAACTCACTGAGGGAAGAGCAAACTGACGCCACTCAGTCAGTGTTACTCACCCAGGGAAGGACAGACTGACCCCACACTCTCAGTGTAACTCAGCAGACTGATTCCACACTGTCAATATAAGTCATTCTCTGAAGAGCAGTCTGACCCCACTCTATAAATGTAATTCCCTCAGGGAAGAGCAGACTGATCCCATTCCGTCTATGGCACTCACCCAATGAATGAACACTAACCCCACTCTCCCAATGTAACTCGCCAGGGAAGAGCAGACGGAAGCCAGACTGTCAACATAAATTATCGAGGGAAGATAATACTGACCCCGCTCTTTCTATTTCACTCAGTCAGGGAAGAGCAGACTGTCACCACTCTGTGAAAGAAATTCGCCCAGGGAAAGGCAGACTGACCCTACTGTATCTGCGTGACTGAAACAGGTAAGAGCAACTAACCCAACTCTGTCAACGTATCTCCCTCAGGGAAGAAGACCCTGACCCCTCTCTGTCCATGTAGCTCACCCAGGAAACAGCAGACTTACCCCACACTGTCTATTTAAGTTCACAAAAATCCTCTGAAGTACGTCCTATCCAGACACTCCTATTACAGAGACATCACTGTCTCTGTAACCGTGTGCGTTCAATGGCGATTCCAAATAACCTGCAAATGTTTAGAATGTGGCAGCAAACCAGAGCAACCACACAGAAATTGGGCGAATGTGCAAACTTCCATCAGGCTGTCACCTAAGCCTGGAATGGAAACCAAACCCGACCGCAGTCGTGATTATAAAATGGGAGAACAGAAACCTAGCAAAAAGAATTGCGTCCCTGTGTGTTGCAACGATTCTGAGTATTAATTCAGCCCCCCTTACTGTAGTTAATTTCCATTTTCATCACTGCCAACCTTCTTCAAAGCAAAGCACGCACTTGCTTTTTTCAGACTTCCTATATCCCGCTCTCATCCCGCTTTTTACCGAATCAGATTTCTGACTTTACAAACTACGTCATAACAGGTTGACAACTGCAGAATGAGCTTTGTTCCGTTCTCCACTGATGTTGATGGTAGTAATCCGGCATATTCGAGTAGGACTTGAGGCACTTGCGGGTGGTGTATTCGCGGCATTTTGGCATCATTTTTTTCATTTTCGGTCTACTATTTCGAGTTCATTGCGCAGACTTCTGAAGAAGACTTTTTGGAGTCGAAATGGTAACTGTGTTTTCTCTCGAAAGACAGACGTAGCTTTATTTCTGTTCTCTTATAAATTGATCTTCTTCTGATCTTTGCAAATGAAGTAGGGCGCATTACTATTGCTCGGTTTGAGTTTTAAAATCAAGAGAAACATGAAGGAGAGAATATCAAAGAACACAAAGTTCTGAGTTGTTAACATAATTTTTGCAGCAATGGTGGACATAAAGGTCAAATTAAGATAACGGTTCAAGAACACCGTTAGTCTGTGGAAGTGGTATGTGACTTTAGTTCCAAATATGTGTTTCCGTTCTTCCAGTACATCTTTTTGACTCCCAGAAAACATTGATTGTTTTCTGTATTCACTTTGTTTCGCGACATCTGTCTTCTGGTCGACCAGGGACAACTTGAATTTGCGTCTGCATTGAATAAGATTTCGCTCTTTCTTTCGAGAAGCAAACCTGTGCATTATGTACCACTTACCATGCTGATGGCTAAGGAGTTCAAAATGAATTACGGTTTATGGATTGTGAGCAAGAATGAAGTGATCCACTTGCGAACAGATGTCACCACGCCCTATTCCTACATCGGGCCTGAACGGTCTATTGGCAGAGTCTGCAGACAGGAATTGTCGAAGTGACTAGTCCTTTGTTCAGTTTGATTTGATACCAATGGTAGTGCTGTTCTGGTGCTGAAATGTGTCAACATCTCTGACGTTAGAGTCAATATTTAAGTCACATCTACTCCATGGAGTGTCTTCTCATATCTGAACATGCTGACACGAAAACATCTAGCTCCGATAGCAAACCTTTTTTTCATTAAACTGGGAGTATGTTTAACTAAGCAATTCAGACAGCCATGATGAATAATTGGCATTTGGTGCTTCAAGCTGACCTCTCCACACCAACCGCTCCAACGAAGGCCGTGGATAAGTTCCCCATCGATTATTTTGGTCAATTTTAGCCTCAACAACAACCAATTGTTCTGAACAATGCTACACCACAAACAGAGGGCCAAGTCTGATTTTCATCGTTAATTTTCAATTTCAGTTCTTAATGCACAGTTTCTTACGAATGTGGACAGCAGAAGACCGTTAACATTCCATTTCTAATATTTCCAGAAAATTCTACTCCGCTGATATCGCCTTGCCTTTTCACATCGCAAGCTAGGAACCTGAATCAGTCGAGTTCCTTTCCACACATGGAATTGCTTTTTTCTAATTCATTGACTGCTGATATAATAGATTATTGGCCTTGAGAGTCAGCTGTAAATTAGGTTGAACTTTCTCAGCTTGACTTTCAACTGATCCTGAAAAAGATGTCATCACCTGCAGGTAAATGTATTGCATTGCTTCTTGTTTTGCTGAATTCCACCCCCCGAACATCCAAATTTCATGATAGTTCGACAAATGTGTTGACACTGATTCGTGTTGGAAGTTGGTGGCTTTTTGTGTCTCGACACATAATTTATTCAATTAGCTGACTGGGTCAGTCTTGAAATTACTTCGGATTCTTCACAGTTGAAAATTTACTTTCGATTGAATGCAAAGCTCAAGCTCCACGAAATTCAAATCCTGCAAATGAATTAATGACTTTTAAAAGATTCTACGCTGTGAACAGGATTCGAACCTGCGCAGGGAGACCCCATTGGATTTCAAGTCCAACGCCTTAACCTCTCGGCCATCACAGCTGCGGCAAGCTTGTCAATTTTCATAGTAAAATAACTGAATTCATTTGTTGGAAGAACAAATTGTCAAGACCCAAAGATTTCGCCAAATCCTTTGCAGATGCCCAGACGAACGGTACCTTAGCAGATTGACAGGCTTTCACCGCAAACTAGATTCTGACACAGCTGAAGTTATGGGAATGATTCTTCGTAGAATTATAGAGTCACGGATGTACACCACACGAAGAGAGGATCATTGTCTCACTGCGTCCGATCGATTTTGACTCAATTGCTCATCATCTGGTGCCAAATTAGATATGCTGTTGTGTTTTAATATTCATCGAAATATGGTATTAGAAATATTGATGCTAAGTCCATAAACACTAGCTACATTCGTAAAAACAATATCGGAATTAGAAAGAATGCAGAACCAATTTACATGAATGGATCCAGCAACTAATCCGTAAGTTCTGACATCAGGTAATGAACTTGTGAGCAAAAGGGGAAGATTAACCAAAGATTTGGAACTTGAAATCGTCTTGACGGAATTATTTGCAAAGTTTTTGCGGTTGTTCTAGAGTCATCAAGTCCTTGAACAATACAACACGGAAAGTGGTCCTTCTTTCCAACTTGACCATGGTGGACAGTTATCCTAAATTAATAGGTCCCATTTGCCAACATTTGGCCCACATCCCTCAAAACCTTGTTACTCTATATCCATCCAGATGCCATTAAATGTTACAGTTGTACCAGTCTACAACAATTTCTCTGGCAGCTCATTCTGGACACGACTGAAAAAGTTGCCCCTGACGTCCCTTTTAAATCCTTACCCTCTAAATGTAAACCGATGTTTTCTAAATTTTGACTTCCTCACCAGCCGGAAAACACCGTGACGAGTCAACCTATCCATGTCCCTCATGATCTAATAAATAGCAACGATTTGACTTTATCATACTTGTCAGGAGGGAAATGTGTGGAGATTATTTGTCGAAGGTTTGAAGTAGAAAGTCTGATGTACAGATGTTTAGAAATGCATCTTGGAGAAGTTTTTAATAAGTCATTGCAGTCTAGTAGCAGTTGTAGAAGTCTGTTGTGAAAGCTGCAGAAGGATTTCAGGGCACGAGAACGAAGCATTATTTCCAATGTATGGTGGCTCAGTTCGACCGCACTTGGACGACAGTATGAGGAATTACAATCCTCAATTTAGGAAAGATACTAATGCCATATGAGGAATACCACGAATGGTGTTTCGCCTTGATATCATGGATGAACGTTAGTCCTCTGAATTTTAATTGGGCAAATTCGGCCTTTTTTAACAGTTTCAAAACAAGAGAGGTAATCTCATTGAGAGTTGCAAAATATTTGAAGAGATAAACAGGGTGGTGCAATTAAATTTTGTTCCCTCATTGGTGAATCTAGAAGCAGGAGAGGAGAATTTTAAAATGAAGCATTGTGATTTATGACCAGGATGAGAACTATTGATTTTTGTCTTAGCCTTGAGAAGTCTCACTAATCAGCGCTACAGTGAGCCTTGGATATTTGGTCTTTGAATGCATCACTATCAGCCTGACCCGCCGACACTTACTGCATCACTATAGACCTGACCCCTCACACTTACCGCCTTAATATCAGCGTGAACCCCTCAAACTTACTACATCACTATCCATCTGGCGCCCTCACATTTACTGTGCCGCTTTCATTTCGAGACCATCATTTTGACTGCGTCACTATCAGCCTGACTGCCAAGCACTTACATTGTCACTATCAGTCACACCCTTACACTTCCTATGTTACTATCACCCTGACTCCTTACACTTACTGTGTCACTATCAGCCTGACTCCATCACACTTATTATGTAAGTATCAGACTGACGCCTCACACTTACGGTGTCACTACAACACTGCCTCCTCAAACTAACTATGTCACTATCATCTTGACCCTCTCACATTTACTGCCTCACAATCACACTGACCACCTCACACCTTCTGCGTCACTATGAGCTTCAACACTCACACGTACAGCATCACTACCAGCCTGACTCACTCACAGTTATCACCTGACAAGCAGAATTACTCTCTCAAATTTATTTCATCATTATTGGGCTGAGGCACTCACACTGACAGCGTCACTAACAGCCTGACACCCTCATGCTTACTGCGTTGGTATCTCCCTGATCCCCTCAGAATTACTGCGTCACAATCACTTTGACCCCCTCATACTTGATGCGTCACTATACTTCTGGCACCCTCATACTTCCTGCATCACTCACACCCTGACACATGCGCACCTACTGCATCCCTATCAGCCAAACCCCACTCACTCACGGCGTCACTCTCTCTCTAACCTGCTCACACTTCATGCGTCACTATCACCTTGATACCCTCTCACTTAGTGCATCAATATCAGCCTGACCCTCTCACGCTTACTGCATCACTCCCAGCCTGATCCCTTCAAATGTACTGTGTCACTATCAGACTGACCCACTCATACTTACAGCATCACTATCACCTTGAGCCCCCAAACGTAGTGCGTCCAGATCACCCTGAACCTTTCACTCTTCTTGCGTCACCTTCAGCCAGACCCTGCACACTATCACTCGAACCTCCTCATACTTGCTGCATCACTATAACTCTATCCCACTCACACCGTGTGTGTATCACTATCACCCTGACAACTCATACTGCACCACTATTATCCTGACTCCATCACAATTAATATATCATTATCAGCCTGACCCCTTACACTTACTGTGTCACTATCAACCTGTCCCCTCACATTTCCTGTGTCACTTTCAATCTGACACCCTCAATGTGTCTGTGTCACTTTCACCCTGAACACGTCACATTTACTGCATGGGTGTCTACCTGAAACCTCGCACATGTTGTGACACTATCATCCTGAGCGGCTCACGCTTACTGCGTCACTAGCACACCAACACTCTCACCTTCACTGCATCACTATTAGCCTGACCCGCTCACACGTTTTGCGTCACTACTACCCTGACCTCCTCACAATTGCTGTGTCCCTATCAGCCTGAGCCCCTCACTATCACGCTGACCAAGCTCACAATTACAGCATCACTATCAAACTCACCACCTCACACTTCCTTTGTCATTATCACCCTGACCCTCTCACACGTAATGCGTCACTGTCACACTGAGACACTCACATTCTCTGCGTCGTTATCAGCCAGACCCGCCGGCACACAGCGTCACTATCAACCTAGCCCCTCACACTTGCATGCCTCAATATCAGCGTGAACCCCTCACACTTAATGCGTCACTGTCCATCTGCCTTCCTCACACTTACTGCACCAGTTCCACCTTGACATCCTCATTTTTACTGTGTCACTATCAGCCTGACAGCCCCACAAATATTGCGTCACTATCAGTTACGCCCTCGCAATTCCTGTGTTAATATCACCCTCACTCCTAAAACCTACTGTGTCACTATCAGCCTGCCTCCATCACACTTTTTGCGTCAGTATCAGACTGACGCCTCACGTTTACCATGTTACTAAAACTCTGCCCCATCACACTGACTGCGTCACTATCAGCCTGACTCCTCAGACGTACAGCGTCACTATCACTCTGAACCACTCACACTTTTTGTATCAGTTTCAGTCTGACGCCTTGCACTTACTGTGTAACTAAAACTCTCTCCCCGCATACTGACTCTGTCACTATCAGCTTGACCCCTTCACACTTACTGCGTCAATATCAGTCTGACCCCTCAGACTTACTGCGTCACTCTCACTCTGATCCTCTCTCATTTACTGCGTCACTTTCACCCTGACCTCCTCACATTTACTGCGTCACTATCACCTTGACCCACTCACACAGTCTCTGCCATTTTCACCTTGTCGGCCTTATTTTTACTGCGTCACCATCAGCCTAACCACCACACACTTATTGCGTCACTTTCAGTCACGCCCTCACACTTCCCATGTTACTATCACCCTGAATCCTTACTCTTATTGTGTCACTATCTGTCTGACTCCTCACACTTACTGTATCACTATCAGCCTGACTCAATCACATTTGTTGTGTCAGTATCAGACTGACGCCTCACACTTATCTTGTCACTAAAACACTGCCCCGTCACATTGACTGTGTCACTATCAGCCTGACCCGCTCACACTAACTGCTTCACTATCGCAATGCCCCTCTCTCACTTACGACGTCATTTACACCCTGACACCCCACACTTGCTGTGGCACTATCACACTGAGGGCCTTACACTTACACTTACTACGTTACTATCACACTGGTATCTCACACCCACTGTGTCACTATCATCCTGAGCCGCTTACACCTATTGCGTCACTATCATTTTGACCCCAACTGCCTCAGTCTGATACTGACACAATAAATGTGATGGAGTCAGGCTGATAGTGACACAGTAAGTGTGAGGGGTCAGACTGCATCAATATCAGCCTGACCATCTCACACATACTGCGCCACTACCAGGCTGACTCCCTCACATATACTGCGTCACTATAAGACTTACCCACTCATGCATACTGCGTCACTATCACCCTGACTCGCCACTCTTGCTGCATCAAGATCATTGTGCCCCCATACACTTACAGCGTAACTATCATCCTGACAATGTCATACATACTTCGTCAAGATCAGACTGATCCCCTTAAACTTAATGCGTCAGTATCAGCTTCAACACTCACATTTACTGCGTCACTTCTAGCACTACCCCTGCACTCTTACTGCAACCTTATCCACCTTACCCCGTCGCATTTACTTCATCACTATCAGCCTGAGACACTCACACTTACAGCTTTACGACAACCTGGCCCTGTGAGTGCATTTACATCACTGTCACCCTGACCCCTTGCCCATACTGCGTCACTATAAGCCTGGCCCCTCAAATGTTCTGCGTCACTATCACACTGACATCTCACACTCACTGCGTCACTGTCACCCTGACCCCATCACACTTGCCATGTCACCATCACAATGAAACATTCACACAGTCTGTTTCACTGTCATCCTGACACCTCACACTCACTGGATCACTACCATCCTCCCCCTCATACTGACCTTTCACTGTCATCCAGAGCCGCTCACACTTATTGCGTTCCTATCACTCTGCTCCCAACACACTTACTGCGTCACTATCAGCCTGACACTCGCACACTTCCTGCATCACTATCAGCCTGACCCCTCACAATTTCACCGTGTCTACCAGTCTGACTCCTCACATTTCCTGCATCACTGCCACCCTGTCAGTTAATACTTACTGGCCAGTATTAGCCTGACGCCCTCAACATACTGCATCAATATCAGCCTGAACACTCACACTTCCTCCGTCACCATCACGCTGACCCCCTCATACTCACTGCGTCACTATCACCCTGTCCCCTCACATTTCCTGCATTAGGATCACTCTGACTCACGGACACTTACTGCATCACTATCAGCCTGACCCCGCACACATACTGTGACACTATCAGCCTGACCCCACCACACTTACTGCTTCACTATCAGACTGACCCCTCACACTTACCACATCATTAACAGCCTGAAACCTCACACTTACTGCGTCACTATTCCCCTAACACCTCACTTTTATTGGCCACTATCAGCCTGATGCTCACAACTTACTGTGTCACTGCCAGCCTGAACGCACACACTTACTCCCTCACTATCACCCTGACTGTCTCACACTCACTGCGACAGTCTCTGCCTGACCCCTGCACACTTACTGCGTCACTATCACCCTGTCCTCTCCCACGTTATGCGTCAGGATCAGCCTGACATAGTAACACTTACTGCATCCCTATCAGCCTGATCTCTCTCCAATTACTGTGTCACGATCAAACTGACCACTCACTCTTACTGCGTCACTCTCACACTGACCCCTCACACGAAGTGCTTCACTATCACCCTGACCACCTCACACTTACTGCGTCACTATCGGTCTGATCCCTCAGACTTACTGCATCACAATCACTCTGACCCCCCCAAACTGCGTACATATCGGCCTGATCCACTCACATAGTCTGCATCACGACCACGCTGACACCTCACCCTCATTGTGTCACTATCATCCTCACTCCATCACACTTATTCAGTCACTGTCAGCCTGATCCCCTGTAATGGAAAATTATCATTTCTTGTGAAATCAGTTTGAAACAAAGAAGTATGGACCTAACTTTGCAAAAAGACCGAAAAAATGTAAAGTTCAACCTAATTTTCAGCTGACTCTCAAGGCCAATAATCTATTATATCTGCAGTCCATGAATTAGAAAAAGCAACTCCATGTGTGGAAAGGAACTCGACTGATCCAGGTTCCTAGCTTGAGGTGTGATAAGGCAAGGCGATATATAGTATAAAGGGAATATGTGAAAACCGTCAGGCGTCCATTTTATGAGGCGTCTTGCAAATGTGTCGGGTCCACTCTGCAAATTTCAAAATTAAACTTTTCCTTTGCTCTTGGTAGCATTTGAGTCGAATCGATTGAAATCCCACGGCAGTAAACTTCGGGGCTCGCCTGGGATCCTGCGACTGGGTAAGATTTTGAAGATTCCCAGGAGGTGTACGCGCCACTGCCTTGAAGGTCTTTCACTCCATCTCGAACACTGAATTGGCCCCTTTGCATGAGAGAACTGGGGATAAGTGGATCGCTCCAGAGTCGCGTTCCGAATCGAATAGGGTCGGGGTAAGAGTTGTGGCTAAAGTAATCCGACATGGAGACTCGTTCGAAGAGAATAAATGAACCAGGAAGCGGGACCAGTGAACTCTCACGCGATATTCGAGTAAAACCCAAGTGAAAGGATTGCCGTCTCGAGAGAGTTTAAGAGACAGCAAGATTAACGTCGGTATAGACTTGAAGCCACCATGTGCCACGTTGGAGTCGCCAAAGCTGTACCGGTTACGTGGGTTCTTGGTTTGTGAAAACCAAGGCAATGAGGCGGTCGCAACCAATGAGAGGGGACCTCGGCAGGTAAAAACAAGTTATATTGGCAAAGAGAAGATTATGGTATAGTGAGAGAGAGAGAGAGACAGACAGACAGACAGAGAGAGATGTTCACTTTTCCAATATCCATGAAAATCGGCTCCAACAAGAGCGAACAAAAAGAGGGTCGACAGACAACTCGGAATGGTCAAGAAAAAATACAATATATGATAAATAATTATGGCCCAGTTTCTGTAAAGCAGTTAAAAATGTAAATCAAGGAATGTGGTTTTCTGGAGGAAGGAAGTTTTAGTAACATGCAGTTGCAAATGCTGAGGTCACCGTTGGAGGAGAGAGAGAAGGAGAAACGGAAGGGTAAAATAGAACCTGTGAATTGGAGTGCTTATAGCATGTTGAAGGCTGAGCCTGATTTCAGGGAAAGAAAATCTCGAATAAAGGATAGATCAAGTACACGTACAAACACCAACGCACATGCACACACACACGGAAAACATCCTAATGAAGCTGTACAGTGTCTTAAGACTGGATCAGATCCAAGTCAACGGTCGCCGCCTCAGGGTCTTCTGAATCACCAATAGCATATCGTACCCACAATCAATTGAAGCAAGAATCCCTAAAGAAGTTGAGACAATGTCCCAGTACCTTAAGCGCCTCACGAAAGTCGATAACGTCTATTGTGGACTGATACCACCCAAGGACATAGCGACGGCAGACATCACACCATATGAGGCAGACCTGAGGAGCAGCTTCATCAATGGAATGAAGTACGAAACAACAAAATAGGTAACAATATCCGTGTATTACCTGGGACACGGGAAAGCTGAATTAGATAGAACAATACGTGATACATGCTGAAAAATTGCTGGCTCAAGAGAACCATAACCGGAAATTAAAGATGCAACAGCAATCACATGAATATCAGCTTATTATGATGCAAATGGTCGTTCAGCCGTTGGAAGGAGGAACTGCGGGAAAAGAGAGAGGCAAAGGTGGAGTTCGCAAAAGAGGAAGGGATCGCGGAAGTGTGCTTGCAGAGATAGATCTGGCTAGTGCTTTGTTTGAGGAGCAATGGACCACTAGTCGAGACAGTGCCCGCACAGACAGCCTCAATCGGTCCTGGAGGCTGGACAGCATAGTGACTGACAGGGGACGACTGAGGTTGAGGTGGGCAGGCCACAAGGTACAGGTAAGCCTCTTTCCTTTATATTTGGCTATGAAGAATCCCTTATGCTAATCACTTCTACTAACCTAACGGGCACTGAGATGTATCCCAACTCTATATTGAATATTGAGATTGCGGAGTGTGGACAATATATTCAATAAACCAATGATACGTATATGTCGATGCCTACCTCTATGTTATATGTGGAAGGTACACCAGTTACCTTTTTGGTAGATACATGGCCAGCACATTCACTCCTCAAATCAAGACAGTTCAGAGAGTTGACGCCAATAAAGATGAGTGGAATGTTCCTGAACTCAATGGAGGCATCAGGCGTCGTGACATGAGAGAGTTTTACCGCACCCATATTGTGTGAAATCAGTAATGTGCATACATTCTAATTCTCAATTTTGTTAGCGGAATTCTGTCCTTTACATTTGATGGCTCGGGATCTCATAGTGAGACTGGGGTTGTATTTGCTCAGTTCTCCGACGGGCTTGCAGGTAATTCAAAGGGAAGATTCACAAGTGTAAACTGCAAAATACAACCCACGACCCCTGGTATATGTCTATGAGTGGCGATTAAGCCAGAGAGCAATGAATGCATTGAGCAATTCACTTGCCCTGGAAGCAGGTAACCATGTTAATCCGATTAACACCGCCTTTTTTTGCGGGAATATGCTGCACTGCACAGCACACATACACTACGATGGCCCTGAGGAACCATAAGAGAAGTATTGGTTCAGGAGATTGGTTAAACCAGGTCAGTTGTTATTGTGCGAATTTTATTGAAGGGATTGCAGATGTGCAGGCAGTGTGAACTTATGTCAAGTACCTGTGACGGCAAGTAAACTCTATATTTTTGATGTGGAAGGCTGCGCTCCTCGCGTGTCACTGGCGAAGGTGTCCAGTGACTGCTGGCAGGATTTGGAGCCATGGGTACTAAAGGCATAAAGAACGAAATGTTGGGTGTTCTGGGACGATGTGGGTATGTGGTTCAATGCAGATGTGCGGACATATAGGACGAATTTAATTTGTCTAACTCAGGCAATAGAACAGTCGAGGTAACCCCCGCTAGCCCTGAAGAGCCTGGCGTTTCCCTAAAATAAACTTTTCAGACACAAGATTAATAACGGTCCCTACTGAATTATGGGTAAAAGGCAAACATGATTTGGGGCTTATACGAGTTTGTGAACCAATACGAGTAACCACGAAGTCGGAGTATCGTCATTGCAGGGCACAATACCAGTTACAACCCGAGGCCATGAACGCAGTTACTCCAGTTTTTCAATCCTTCCCAAAGGCTAGAGAGATACTCCCCGATGTAAACTCACCGGTGAGAACTCCCATTTTTCTGATCAAAAAGGCAAAAATTCCAAGTGAACCGGAGGAATGCAGGTTTGTTCAAGACCTACAGGCAGTCAATAACAGTGTTGTCCCGCGCGCATCAAATGTTCCCAAACCCTATACTGTATTAGTTCAATTTAGACCGGACAGTAACTGGTTCCCTGCTGTGGATTTAGCAAATACATTCTTTAGTGTAACGGTGCATCCAGATAGTCAATTATGGTTCGCTTTTTCATTCAAAGGGAAATCTTATGAGTTCACACGACTTTGTCAATGTTACTGTGAGTCACTCACCATATATAATGAGGCTCTACTCAGGAGTCTGGAGACTCTTGGTTTAACCCCTGGGTCTGCGCTTCTGCAATCTGTAGACGATTGCTTAATAGTAGCACCGACAGAGGAACAATGTGAGAAGGATGTCTTTGCATTGCACGAGGGAAGGTCACAAAGCCAGTCTGGCAAAGATTCGAGTTATGCAATAACAGGTGAAGTTCTTCAGTCACTTAATATCTGAACAAGGGAAGGCCATTGGTGAAGTCAGAGTGCAAGTAATTCAGCAAATTCCAAGGCCTCACATGAAGAAATAATTGCTGTCCTTTTGGGGCATACGCTCCGACTGAAGAACGTTTATCCCACATTACACAAATCTTGAGGCGCCCTTAAATGACATGGCCCATGGAAAAGGGTAGCAGAACGAAGGTCCGTTGCAATGGATCCCAGCGACCGAGTTGAATTGAAAAAGACGTTTCAAAGTATACCTACACTGGGGATTCCGAATCCAAACAAGCCTTCTGTCAAACGGTAGATGAGAAACATGGCTGCATGACATCTGTGTTGTTGCAGGATCATGGGGGAAAATTCAGGCTGGCAGCTTATTTTTCGGCTAAGCTAGACCTCGTAGCGGCAGGATTGCGTAAATGCCTGCGAGCTGTGGTTGCAGCTGAAAAGGCTGTTGCAGTGTCCAGGGATATAATCGGCTATGGCGACTTAACCAAACTGATCGCACATGCAGTATCCTTACTGCTTTCCGAGCAAAAGGCAGCACATACGTCGGCAGCACGTTGACTCAGATACAGTACTGTGTTATTGGAGAAGCCTAACATTGCAATAAAACGATGTAACGACCTTAATTCTGCTAATCTTCTCACTAGAGAAGGAGACCTACATGATTGTATCGCTGTAATTAATTAAATGTGCTGCCTAGACAAGACTTGCAGAATTCACGACTTCAGAATCTAAATATGGCTGTTTTTTTTGTGGATGGGTCAGCATTTAGGAGCAAGGAGGTAGGCAAGAATTTTATTGGACATGCTGTAGTAACTACCCAAGAGGTATTCAAAGCGGGATCACTCGCTTCTCATCTGTCAGCGCAAGCAGCGGAGCTGATTGCCTTGACTGAGGCATGTAAATTGGCTAAGGGAAACACAGCGAATATTTAACCGATAGCAGATACGCATTCGGAGTTGCACATGATGTTGGAACCCTGTGGAAATACAGGGACTTCTTGGCCTTCACCAGAAAGCCCATCACACACCCGTGATCAGATTTCTGACCTCTTGGAAACGGTCGTATTGCCTAAATCAATCGCTGTGTGTAATTATGATGCCCACACGAAAAATAACAATTCCCTTTCTCAAGGAAATGCAAGGGCAGACTCAGCGGCAGGGACGGCAGCCCAGCAGCCGATGAATGATCAGTTTGACATGAGAATGACGAAAATCCTTACCCAAAACAGCAGACGTCTGGGACTCACAGTCAAAGTCCAGGCTTGAAAACACATTTGAGTGGGAAAAAGCAGAGTCCAGTTTGAGGTAAGGGGTATGGTGTGGCCCCAATGTTAAACCTTTTCTGCCACGATCATTATTTCCATTCTATGCCAAACTGACACACGGTAAGGAACATGTTTCAAAAGAGGGAAGATATAACAGCATTTCAGCTCAGTGGTACACTGAGGGATTTACTCATTACTTCCAGAAATATTGTGAACGATGTGTTATCTGTGACACAATAATGTGGGGAGGGGAATACAGATGAGTCATGTAGCACTTCCGAAACCCCAAAAACAATTTGCACATTTACAACTGGATTTTACCGAACTAACACACTGCGAAGGTAAAAGTTATTGTCTGATAATAGTTGATATGTTTTCCAAATGGGTGCAAGCATTCCCCACGGCAAAACAGAATGCCTGTGCAGTAACCAAAGCTTTCCTAACTGAAATAATTCCGAGATGGAGCATCCCTGAGAGGCTTAGTAGTCCCAAGTTTTGTGAAGGTTTATAGCTCCGGTTGAGGTTTAGGGTGTAAGTTTGCTCGCTGAGCTGTACGTTTGTTATCCAGACGTTTCATTACCTGGCTAGGTAACATCATCAGTGGCGATCTCCAAGAGAAGTAAAGATGTTGTCTCCTGCTTTCTATTTATTTGTTTGTCCTGGATGGGGTTCCTGGGGTTCGTGGTGATGTCATTTCCTATTCGTTTTCTGAGGGGTTGACAGATGGTAAATCGATTTATGTGTTTGTTTATGGCATTGTGATGGGAGTGCGAGGCCTCTCGGATTTCTCTGGTGTGTCTGCATATACAGCAAACCGACAAACACAAATTCTTCACAACACCAGCAACCATCCCAACACGCAAAAAGGAAGCTGTATCAGAACACTATTCCAACGAACCACCACTTTGGAAAACAGATGAGAACCACCTATAAAACGTATTCAAGAAGAACGGATACTTAAAAAATACAGTCCAGAGATTTCTCAGGAACAAACCACGACAAGTAGACATAACACAGCCAGAAGGCCTATCGACCTTTCCATACATCAATGAAGTCTCAGAAGTGGCAGCCAGACTACTAAGACTCCTCGAAATCCAACCAACAGTGTCAAACAAAACTAACAAATTTAAAAGACCCAGTACAACCCATGGACAAAACCAACGTCATCTATAAAATTCCATGCAAGGACTGCCACAAACACTGCGTAGGACAAACAGGGAGAAAGTGAGCAACCAGGATACAGAACACCAGATAGCCACAAAAAGACACGAACCTCTCTCTCTCGTAACCCTTCACACGGATGAAACAAAAACACCATTTCGTCTGGGACAACACATCTGTCCTGGGACAGGCTAAGTAAAGACATGCCAGAGAATTCCTTGAGGCCTAGCACTCCAACCTCAACGCCATAAAAAAAGACTTTCCATAGATAGCATCTGTCAACCCCTCAGAAAACGAACATGAAATGGCATCACCACAAACCTCAGGAACCCCATCCTGGAAAAACATATTACTAGAAAGCAGGAGACAACAGCTTCTCTTCACTTGCAGTTCGTCACTGATGATGTTACCTAGAACATGGAACATAGAAAAATACAGCGCAGTACAGGCCCTTTGGCCCTCGATGTTGCGCCGATCCAAGCCCACCTAACCTACACTAGCCCACTAACCTCCATATGGCAGGTAATGAAACGTCTGGATATCAAACCTACAGCTCAGCGAGCAAACCTACACTCTAGGCTTAGTAGTGACAGTAGGAAACCATTTGTCCATAATGCCCTACAGCAGATTAGTGAGTATTTGGGAATAAACATAAGATAGCACTATGCCTACCACAAAACGAGGGGTAGGGCAGCGGAAAGAGAAAATTCTACCATAAAAAATAAGTTGACAAAATGCTGTGAGGAACTAGGGATGACATGGACAAAGGCACTTCCAATTGTGCCTAGGAGGAGAGGGAGAGCTAATCTTAGCCCGTTTGAGATTTTTTTTGTTAGGCCGCCAAACACAGGAATTGTCCCGAGACGTAAGGGAAGCCAGATAACAGGCCCCTGTGAGGATGAGGTGTTGTGTTACTGCATGAAACTCTCTACGCTTCTGTCCCAAATACAAAATCAAGTGAAGACAGGACTACCCCAATCAGCAGAAGGGAAGATGTACGATCTATAACCTGGAGCCTGAATAGTGGCGAAAGACTTCTGGAGGGAAAACAGGAAGGCGAAGAGGTGGCTGGGACCGTTTCAAGTACGCCTTACAGAACAGATAACTGTTAAGATCGCCGGATCAGCCACGTGGATACACGCCAGCCATTACAAACTTGCAGCTGGGACTGAGGAGACATCGCACAACACCAAAACCAATTTAGAACAAGTATTTATTAGAAGACTTAAGCAAATGTGGGGCTGCCCCAGTTCACAGTGTTGGCAAGCACTCTGGTAGGACTATTCATAAGGGCAGGGGCGTCTGGGATGCAGCAGCTGACGGTAATCTTAACTGATAGGACGAAGTGGATCTTTACATGCAACCCATAGCCGTTCAGTAACAAGGACGACTATAAATTCAGTAATTAAGATTAATGCAGGGATCCATGCCGCGCCGGTGACTGGCACTTAGTAGTAGCCACCACGGCAAAAGGGGCACCTGACATGGGAAATAGATATTCTATGATCAAAGTAAGACTCAGAAGAGCAATGAGGGAGTCTCGTGGTGTGGAATAGATAGATCCTTTTCCAACATCTGGAGACAGGTGAATATACTGGTTTAGTCGCCCCACCCCCGCCCTCCGAGATGCAGTGCAGAATGTACTACAGACGATCGGAGTACTGGGGCATGGCAACCAATCAAACCAGATCATGGACCTAACCCCAAGCCGGCAATGGTCATTAATGACACACCCGAACCCGAAGGGAGACAGCCGTGGCTTGAGGGCGAATTTAAAGCAGGAGGGGAATTTGCCTGCTGGAGATAAATGGCGTAAATGCGACGCCAGTAAATTGGGAGCTGCGAAGGGCCATTACTAGATGTGAAGGGAACAGAGCATGTGAGTTGGTCATAAGACAAAACGTGAGATTAGAGATTGGCTACACTTGTTGGATATGTTTGCACACAGCCCAAAGGTAGTCTGCCCAGCAAATTACTGAGAGCCTTGCGAGAAATGCCAGCTGTCTGCTTCCACGGGAGGCGACTAGCCTGACCCTGATAGTGGGGGGCAATAGGATACGAAATGTGAAACTATCCGTGGCCCCAAAGAAGGAAGATTCGATTGCTTGTCCGCACCCAACAGCGACGTTGACGAATGTGACGTGTGAAGATGGGCTGTGTATCGGGCAAACCAGGGAAGTGGAAAAAACACCACAAAACTTTGTTAGAGTTAGGTGGTGTCTGAGGACATGCCTGGTGTTCATAAATTATTTTTGATGTGCAGCTATCTGGCTGAAATATGCAAATACTTTGCTGAATTCTGCGTCGAAGAGGCAGCTTGTCTTTGTGGAACATTTCACCTGGCTTTGCGAGCAGCCGAGTTCAGAAAAAAAGCTTCGGAAAACATAAAGACAATTATGTCCAAGGCATGGGAATAAGAAAATATGAGCTCAAATGTTTCCCAACACTTGTCCTTGAGCATGTGATAAGAATACTACAAAAAGAATATGTTACGTATTGCCAAGTATAATTGGCCGTCCTGCATGCAGAGGTAGAAAAGTAAAGCCTTCCCTGTGCTCTTGCTAGCAGTTGATTCAAGTCGATTAAATTTCCACGACAGGTGTCAGGGCGTCAGGCAGGGGGAGAATTGTTGGGTATCAGTAAATTTGAGAATTGTTGCACAGTGCCATTACATTGGAAAATTAGTACAAATTGCTATTCATTAAAGAATTTGAGCAGAACACCTCTGATTGGAAGAATAGGGGCAGCGAAACATTGAGAAGGAACAATTTTGCAAGCAGCAATAAAGCCGAGATTCGAGTCCGCCCACCAAGAAATGAAAGAAAGACTTTGGAGCAGGGAAGCCATACGTGGAGGAAGTGTATCAGGAAACAACGCAATGGGACAATTGACGCAGGGCATCAATAATGGGAGAGTTGGTGCCGATGTCACGAAAGTAGAGAATTGGTGGAAGACGTGGGAGAACTGGTGCTGAATAATGTTAAATGTGGTGGAGGTGCAGTTGCTGACAAAAAGAAGATTCGTGCAGGATTCGAAAATGGTAGAATGGCGCACGGAAGTGAAGCTGTATTTAGGATAATTGTTGTACGAACCACAAAATGGAAAAATTGCACAGTGGAACTTTAACAGCGAATTGGGGTATGGCGCCTCTATCTCAGAGAGTCAGAGTGGCGTTCCCCACACTGGAGAAGTTGGTTTGGGTATCAATGAACATGAGAATTGTTTCAGGGCAATATTGAATTCGAAAATTGGTGTGGGGTGTTTAAAGCATGCAGACTTGAAACAGAGCATATTTAAATGGGAGAACACGGGCAGGAATCAGCAACTCGGAGAAATGTTGTAAAGTGCAGGAAAGTGGCCATTCGATGCAGGGCGACAATAATGATAAAAACTTTGAGCAGTAAACCATTATATGGAAGATGTATGTCAGGAAACAGCAAAACAGGAAAGTTGGGGCAAGGCAATACTTAGTGGGAGAGTTTCTTCAGTTCATGATGAAAGGGTGGATTCGTGCAGAACTGGCAATTTGAGAATTTGATGCAATAAAAGCCAAAATTGGAGAATTACAGCAGTGGACCATGACATGGGAGAATCATTGCAGCTACATAGTTAGTGGAAGAAGTGGTGTGGAGTGGACCTACATTAGATATTTGGTGCAAGTCACCATTAAAATGTAGAATTAGAGTAGGGAACTCCTAAATGCGAGATTTGTAATCGGGCAACAGAAAATGAGAGAATCATACAGGGATATGAGGAAATGACAGAATTAGTATCGTTATGTGAAAAAGCAGGAGAATTTAGTATCGGAATATGAGGAAATGGGAGAATAAATATAGGGGTATGAGTAAATGGGGCTGCAACAAGATCTCACGGCTCTTAAACTCAATCCCCCTGTTAATGAAAGCCAAAACACCATATGCTTTCTTAACAACCCTGTCCACCTGTGTGGAAATGTTAAGGGATCTATGTACCTGCACACCAAGATCCTGCTGTTCCTCCACACTGCCAAGAATGCTGCCTTTAGTTCTGTACTCAACTTTCAAGTTCGATCTTCCAAAATGCATCACCTCGCATTTATCCAGTTTGAATTCCATCTACTACCTCTCAGCCCATCTCTGCATCCTGGAAATGTCATGCTGCAGCCTACAACAGTCCTGCATACTGTCAATGATACCTCCAACCTTTGTGTCATCTACAAACTTGCTAACCCATCCTTCAATCTCCTCATCCAAGTCATTAATAAAAATTACAAAGAGTAGAGGCCCAAGAACAGACCCCGTGGAACACCATTGACTACTGACTTCCAGACAGAATACTTTACTTCCACTACCACTCGCTCTCTTCTGTCGACCAGCCAACTCTATATCCAGACAGCTAAATTTCCCTGTATCCCATTCCTCCTGACCTTCTGAACGAGCCTACCATGGGGAATCTTATCAAATGCCTTGCTGAAGTCCAGATACACAATACCCACTGCTCGACCCTCATCAACTTTTCTAGTAACATCCTCAAAGAACTCAATAAGATTTGTGAGGCATGACCTGCCCCTCACAAAGCTGTGCTGACTGCATGTAATCAAGCCATGCTCTTCCAGATGGTCATAAATCCTATCCCGCAGAATCCTTTCTAACACCTTGCAGAGACTAACTGATTTGTAATTTCCGGGGATTTCCCTATTTCCTTTCTTGAAGAGAGGAATTACATTTGCCGCCCTCCAGTCCTCTGGTACGAATCCGGTGGAGAGCGAGGATGCAAAGATCTTCTTAAGCGGTGAAGCAATCACATTTCTCGCTTCCCAAAGCAGCCGAGGACAAATCTGGTCTGGCCCTGGCGACTTGTCAATATTAATGTTTGTCAAAATTTTCAAAACATCAGCTTCCTCAATCTGTCTGTTGCAGCATGATTACCTGCTCCTCAATGGTTTCATTCACTACAAAGTCCTTTTCATTCGTAAAGACAGAAGCAAAAAACTCATTTAGGGCTTCCCCTACCTCCTCAGACTCGATACACAAGTTCCCTGTGCTATCCCTGATCGGCCCCACTCTTTCTTTGATCATTCTCTTATTCCTCACATATGTGCAAAATGCCGTTAGATTCTCCCTAATCATTCCTGTCAAGCCTTTTCCTGCCACCTCCTGGCTCTCCTCAGACCATTTTTGAGCACCTTCCTCTCCTGCCTGTAATCCTTTAGAGCTGAGCAAGACCCTTGCTTCCTTCACCTTACGTAAGTGGCCTTCTTTCTTTTGACGAGGAGCTCCTCCGCTCTCATCCTCCAAGGTTCCTTTATCTTACCCCTTCTTGCCTGTCTCAGAGGAACACATTTGTGCATCACTCGCAACAACTGTTCCTTAAACAGTCTCCACATGTCTATAGTGCCCTTTCCATGGAACAATTGCTCCCAGTCCATGCTTCGCAACGCAGTATGATAGTATCATAGTTTCCTTTTCCCCAACTAAATATCCTTCCATTGTGCCTGATTTTCTCCTTCTCCGTGGCTATGTAGAATATGAGGCAGTTGTGGTCACTATCACCAAAATGCTCTCCCACCGCAAGATCTGACACCTGCCCCAGCTCATTGCCGAGCACCAAATCCAAAATGGTCTCTCGCTTCGTCGGCCTGTCAACGTACTGAGTTAGGAAACCCTCCTGAACACACCTTAGAAAAACAGCTCCTTCCAAACCATCTGCTGGAATGTGGTTCCAATCAATCTTGGGAAAGTTAGTCGCCCATTACAACTACCCTGTTCCATTCACACTATTCCAAAATCTGCCGACCTCTGCTTTCTTCAATCTCCCTGCTTCGATTGGGGGACCTGTATTTAACCCCTAATGAGGTGATTGCTGCCTTACTGTTCCTAATTTCCACCCATACTGACTCAGTAGGCAGACCTTCCTCGATAATGTTAACTTCTGTAGCTGTGATACCCTCTCTGATTAGCAGTGTTACACCCCCTCCTCTTTTTACCTCCTCCCTATTCTTTTTAAATGTTCTAAATTCTGGAACATCCAGCAACCATTCCTGCCCCTGAGAAACCCATGTCTCTGTTATGGCCACAACATCATAGCTCGAAGCTCATCACTTTTATTTACATTTCCCCAGTATTACCGAGCACAGTGACTCCGTTTTAGGGGAGGGGACGGGGACGGGGAATGGTGTCTCAGTGGTTAGCATGGTTGGTTCACAGTACCAGGGACCTGGATAGAGGGACAGAAGGAGGGGGAGGGTGCATGGTGTCTGAGTGGTTAGCACGGCTGTCTCTCAGTACCAGGGACCCGGTTTGGGGGGAGGGAGATGGTGTCTCAGTGGTTAGCACGGCTGTCTCACAATACCAGGGACCCGGTTGGAGGGTGTTTTAAAAAATTCTCAAGGTCAGGTTCGTAGGAGAGTAGTCTGACACAGAACAAACGACCAAGAGGCGAGTCTGCTAGAATATGGGCATTTTATTCCCCGCAGCGTCGCCAGAACGGGTCTGGCTTATACTCACTCTACATGTTACCAAAACTGGGAGCCGTCAGTTCTCGTAGAGCGGTTGCCAACAACCCACGCTCGGCGGTTAAACGTAACCCCGGAGCAGACTCACCGAACTGGAGACTTTTCCAGCTGATATACTCTTTTCCAGATATAAACATTCATGTGAACAGCAGAGCAAGGCTAAAAAACACATTCCATTCTGGTTACATACAGATAAGAAGATTCACACGGGACTAAGCAACACCTCCATTCCGGTTAGATTCACACATGTATTGGGACATAATTTTTAACCGTTTCACCACATTCCACTGCTTGGAATTTTACACCACAGAGGGATGGGGGTAGGGAATTGGGACATGGTGCCTCAGTGGTTAACACAGCTGTCTCAAAGTACCAGGGAATCGGTTTGAGGGGAGGGGAGGGGGGCATGGTGTCTCAGTGGTTAACACAGCTGTCTCAAAGTACTAGGGACCCGGTTTGAGGGGAGGTGAGTAGGGCATGGTGGCTCAGTGGTGAGCCCGGCTGTTTCACAGTACAGGGACCTGGTTTTGGGGAAGGGGAACCTGGTGTCTCAGTGGTTAGCACGGCTGTCCCACAGTCCCAGGGACCCGGTTTGGGGGGAAGGGGAGGGGGGAGCATAGTGTCTCAGTGGTTACCACGGCTGTCTCACAGTACTAGGGACCCGGTTTGGGGGGAATGGGGAGGGGGCATTGTGTCTCAGTAGTTAACATGGCTGTCTCACAGTACCTAGGACCTGGTGTGGGTAAGAGGCGGAGGGAGTCATGGTGTCTCAGCGGTTATCACGGCTGTCCCACAACATCAGAGACCTGGTTTAGCGGGGAGGGGACCATGGTGTCTCAGTGGTTAACAAGGCTGTCTCACAGTACCAGGGACCCGGTTTGGGGGAAAGGGGGAGGGTGGCTGGTGTCAGTGGTTAGTACGGCTGTCTCACAGTCCCATAGAGCCGGTTTGGTGGGGCGGGGAAGAGGGGCATGGTATCTCAGTGGTTAGTACGGCTGCCTCACAGTACCAGGGACCCGATTTCGGGGAGATGGGGAAGGGGCATGTTGTCTCAGTGGTTAGCATGGCTGTCTCACAGCACCAGGGACCCAGTTTGGGGGGGATCGGGAGGGGGTGCATGGTGTCTCAGTGCTGAGTACGGCTATCTCACTGTACCAGAGACCCGGTTTGGGGGGGATGGGGAGGGGGGGCATGGTGTCTCAGTGGTTAGCACGGCTGTCTCACAGTACCAGGGACCAGGTTTGAGGGGGAGGGGGAGGAGGACATGGTGTCTCAATGGTTAGCACGGCTTTCTCACAGTACCAGTGTCCTGGTTTTGGGGAAGGGGGAGAGGGGCATGATGTTGTCTCAGTGGTTAGCACAGCTGTCTCACTGTACCTGGGACCCGGTTTGTGGGGAGGGGAAAGGGGCTGGTGTCGCACTGCCTTTGACATCTTCCAAAACCTTTCTCCAAACACCTTAAAATTATGCTCACCTCGTGACAATTATTTGTGGGAAGAAGCCTCTGGCTATTTACTCTGTCTGTAACTCTCACCATCTTGTTCAGCTCTATCAAGTTACCTCTCATCCTTCTTTACTCCAATGAGAAAAGCCATAGCTCCCTCAACCTTTCTTCATAAGACAAGCCCTCTAGTCCAGGCAGCATTCTGGTAAATCTCCTCTGCACCGCTCTAAAGCTTCCATATGCTTTCTTTACTGAGGCGAACAGAACATTTCAGATGTGGTCTCACCAGAGCTTTATAGACCTGCAGCATAATCTTGCGGCTCTTCAACTCAGTCCCCCTGCTAATGAAAACCAACACACCATAAGCCTTCTTAACAACCCTATCAACTTAGGTGGCAACTGAGACACCTACAGACATGGACCCCAAGATCCGTTTATTCCTCCACACTGCTACGAATCTTACATTTGACCCAGTAATCGGCATTCAAATTCGACTTCCAAAATGAATCCCTTCACCAAATAGGAAATTGGAACAGAATTAGGCCATTTTGCCGCTTGGATATGCTGTGCCGTTTGATCATAGTTAAAATGTTTTTCAGCCACATTCTCCTGCCTTCACCAACTCACCATTGATTCCCTTATTCAGGAAAAACATACTTATCTCTATCTTAAACAAAACACGGTGTCTGTGTGCAGGCGTGTTCAAGTGTTTGTGTGTAAGTGTCCATATCTGTATGCATGTGTGTTGTGTGTTTAATGTGTCTATGTATGTTTGTGTGCACCTCTGTGAAATGATGGCTCTGTGATTTAGGGGGTAAATCCATTGAAATTGAGATAAACCCTTACTCCCCTCCTCCACCTCTACATCTGTCCCTGTTAAGTTTATAGTCATACAATGCCACACTCTGCTGGTCTCCCCATGCCACTGCACAAGTGTCAGTTATTTTCTATTCGAGGACATCAAATACTGTGAATCTCTCACACTGCTGTTTGGTTTTGCAAATATCTTTGGATGCACAGAACAGTTTTGTCTGATACCTAGATATATTGCCATCACCACTGGGTCAGTTTCAGGACTTTTCAATCTTTTCTCACTTACACCTTGTAGGGGTGAATTTTAAAATATTTCAATTTAAAGAACATGTAATAATTTCATCGCATCACCTTACTGATGATTTGGTCAGCGTTGCTTGGATGCAGTTGCAGTGGAAATACTCATTAAGGTGTACACTCTGTGTAACGAATAATCTTCAAAGACAAATCACTTTCACATTGCAGAGAGAGCACAGATATTACTCAGGAGCATTCGCCACTCTGAGTGTCCTCAGTGCAATTATGATCCTCCCTATACCCAAATGTGTGTATGTGTGCATGTGCAGATATTGCTGTCAGTTCGGATGGTGCTATGATCTACAGCCCTTTCCCCACCTCCTAGACTGAATCCCTTATGGTTTTCTCCCTCCACTGCCATCAATGCAGTAGAGTGTGAAGGCCAGCATCACTTTAAACACCACAAGGCTGGCAGATCCGCTGTGCACACGGATACGCACAGAGACACGCAGATACACAAAGAAATGCATATAGATACACAGGCACACATAGAGACTGGTGCAGTCACACAAATACTAAAGCACACAGAGAGAAATGCCAATACACTGATGCACGTGCACACACAGATATACAGGCATCAGTCAGACACACCACAAACACTGACACACTGACGTTTATAGAGACATGCAGAATCTGCCAGTATTTATTTTTATCGTGGTGACTTCCTCAATATTTCACTCGATCGTATGGTGTGTGCCAATATTTCTGTGGATCCCCAGGGATTCCTCTGCACCCTCACTATAGCTTCTATATCTTTCCTATAACAAGGCGACCAGAACTGAACACAATGTTCCAAGTGTACTGTTATGACACAGCAAGAACCCGTTTGTGAATTAAACCAAACACCCAGAAAAGCTCACCTTGCCTTATAATCTGTAAAAGCACCCATTCTCCTCCTTTACCCAAAAACAAAGTACCTGTGCCACACCTTGGAAAGTTAACGGGTTTTTTTATTCCTTATTTTTTTCAGCAGTCTCTTTGGGAATTTAGACTAGTGGGAATGGAGGTTAGGGCAGTTGAATGCTCCTCCTGCAGAATGTGGGAGGTAAGGGTCACCACCAGTATCCCTGCTGACTACATCTTCTGGAAGTGCACCTGACTCCAGCTCCTTGAAAACCGCGTTAGGGAACTAGAGCTGGAGCTGCGTGAACTTCGGATCATTCGGGAGGCAAAGGGGGTTATTGAGAGGAGTTACAGGGAGGTAGTCACTCCTCAGGTACTAGAAAAAGGTAAATGGGTTACAGTCAGGGGACAGAAAGAGAACCGGTAGGCTGTGCAGGGATCCCCTGTGGCCATTCACCTCAACAATAAATATACCGTTTTGGATACTATGGGGGAGGACTTACCAGGGGAAAGCAGTGGAGTAGAGGGATCTGGCACAGCGTCTGTCCCTGCTGCTCAGAAGGGAAAGGGGAAGAGGAGCAGAGCAGTAGTCATTGGGGACTCCATAGTTAGGGGGACAGAAGGGAGGGTCTGCGGGGACGAGAGAGACTCACGGTTGGTGTGTTGCCTCCCAGGTGCCAGAGTTCGTGATGTGTCTGATCGTGTTTTTGGGATCGTTAAGGGGGAGAGGGAGCAGCCCCAAGTCGTGGTCCACATAGGCACCAACGACATAGGTAGGAAGAGAGATGGGGATTAAAGGCAGAAATTCAAGGAGCAAGGATGGAAGCTTCGAGCTAGGACGAACAGAGTTGTTGGCTCGGTCTTGTTGCCCGTGCCACGTGCTAGTGAGGCAAGGAATACGGAGAGAGAGAAGGTGAACACGTGGCTACAGGGATGGTGCAGGAGGGAGGGATTTGGGTTCTTGGATAATTGGGGCACTTTGTGGGGTAGGTGGGACCTCTACAAGCAGGATGGGCTTCAACTGAACCAGAGGAGTACCAATATTCTGGAGGGGGGGGGGGTGTAATTCGCTAAGGCTATTGGGGTGGGTTTAAACTAATCCAGCAGGGGAATGGGAACCAAAATTGTAGTTAAAGTAAAGAAAGGGTTAAGAGTAGGGAGGTCCAAAATCAAGTTTTAGGGACGCAAGATGGCACCGGCAAGCAAGAGGTTGGTTTGAAG